>NW_026057577.1:151237915-151255886 GCF_023721935.1 Panthera uncia
CCGCAAGCTGAAGGCGACCATCTTCTGATTATCCGCAAGCTGAAGGCAAACATCTTCTGATTATCCGCAAGCTGAAGGCAACGGACCTGTAACACAAGGGAAGGAAAGAAAGCAAAACAAAACACGAAGCTGCACAACTTATAACTCCACTCAGACTGAATCAATCCGAAGGAGACAGACTGTCTTGGTGACAGAAAAAGAACCGTTGAGCTGAATTGCTTTCAGGAGGAAATGGTTCCGGCTCCCCTGACACGTGGACTGGGGGACGGTTGAGGCCAGGCCTCCCGCTGACCGGGCCTCGAGCAGCACAGAAGGAGCCAGAGCCCACAGACGTGACCCACACGCACGCGGGCAGGAGGGCTTTGCCACATCTTTCAGGGATTACTGGTTTTCAGATAGCGTGTGAACGGCAGCCAGGCCTGGGCCCCATGTGCCGTCAGAAGCTGGGGTCATGGCTGGGCCAGCCTCCGGAGGGGCCAGCGTCCCTGTGAGGGCTTGTCCCGGGGCGACAGAAACCCTGCGACGGCTCCGGGGCTGGGGACCCACGCGCTTCTGGACAGAGAATCCCACACCGGCTTCCTATGTGGAGGCTGCCAGCAGAAAGCAAGCAAAACGATCTACTAGGAAAGGGTCCTAGAAAATCGGCACCAGAAGCTCCCCCCACAAAAGCTCTTCTCGCTGTGCTCTCCGTGGCCCGTGGGGGCCCCTGTGAGACTCTCCACGTGCACTCTCGGCGGACCCAGTGGGGTGCTCCTCAAGCACTCTGTGGACCCCCGTGGGACTCTCCGCGTATCCTCTGGGGGCCCCCCCGAATGTGGCGCTCCGCGTGCGCTCTGGGGCCCTGACCTTGCCGGCCCCGCGCCCTGCCCCTGCGCCCCAGCCAGCGCCAGCCACGCTGCCCTCTTCCTCTGGCACCGATTTATCAAGTTCAGCCGGATTCCGCTGCCACCTGTCTTAAACGTCAATAGCTCACCGCGTGTCCAACCCCGAGAAAGCGATTACGCGATCGATTTCCGATGCGGCCGTGGGCTCCAGGGCACCTCTGCCGACAGACGTGTTATTAATGCAAGGTCCAACTTAGAGTCGGTTTTTAAAACTCTTATTTTTTATGAAAAGCGCCTATAAAGAAGTATGTGGGGGTTGAACTAACTCAGAAATGTCGTGTTTTAAACATACATATTTCACGAGTACGATGTCATCTGTCCTGAGTAATTCTGTTTCTGAACAGTTTCAGGGTCAGAAGTGCCCTCTGAGCAGTTGAGGGCAGAGCGTTGGAAACCTTTCCGTAATAAAAATCACTGTGGAAAGTATAAAAATACACTCTGAAAGCTACTGTATTTGCTTCCTTTGAGGTGGATAATCACACCCAAAATTAGTGTATTTTATCTTCATGTTTCAGTGTAATTACACAGAGGAAAAAACAAAATCAAGATTAAAAGCCCCAGAGCGTGTAACTCTACAACCATTAATCCAACCCCACTTTTAATTTCCATATGCTTGCAAGAGTTTTTTATGAAATTACTAGAATTCTCCATTGAGGTCTATTTTTATGTAGATTTAAGCAGTTCCTCTACACAATGGCCTTAAAATAATTAATAATTTCCCCGTCTTCTATTGCACTGTTTGCAAAGTAAACTTCTAAGTTTTCTCACTTTATAAAACAGGAACATTTTATAAAATACGATGCATTTGCGGCCCTCCATCACACGATTAGCGTGCTCTAGTGGGCTCTCATAAAAACGGCTCAAAAAGAGGAAAACACTCCATAAATGTGAAGCATGAATACTACAGTTACCATGAACAATGGCGTGTAGCACGCTACCATTCAATTGCCTTGTTAGAAAGAAAATTCCAGGGGTCATGCTGTCCGGGGGAGGTGGACAACTGTGCTTTCTGCTGGCTCTGCAATCCCAGGCTGTTTGGGTTTCCTCTGGGAAGTGGGTGGCTCTCGTCCGTCCCAGCCAGACCGCGGTGCCGGGTCCTTACCTGAAGACAGGGGAGGCTGACGGCTCACTGCGCAGTCGAGCCCCGTCCTTTCTGTGCGTTAGAATCTGCAAGCTCCTCAAGAAGACATTTCAGTCCTTTTGTTTTGTTAATTTAAATTCTCCTTAGTTGACCTACTGGGCGGTGTGTTTCAGGAGTAGGTTTCAGTGATTCATCGCTTCCTTTCGACACCCAGTGCCCATCCCCCGTCGAGCCCACCCCCCACCCACCTCCCTCCAGCGACCCTCAGTCTGTTCTCCCTTCCAGTCAAAGTTTAGTCCGTTTTAGAAACGCACACAAGTTGCTTTCCATTAGCCAGGAATGTTTCTTTTCTGTAGCCAACGTTTACGTCCCGCCCCTGGGGGACAATTTCCCACCCTGGACGTGTTCAGATGAGTCTGAGAACTTCCAGGCAGGGAGAGAAAGTGCTGAACACGGTAGGAAGTCCAGCCATGTTTTTTGCAGCGGGAGAGCCAGCTGGTCTGGAAGTTGAGGGCCAAGCACACCTGCTCTCCGGACGGAAGTGCACCGGCAAGGGCAGCAAGGAGCCCGCAGCAGGCCCCCCAGCGATGGGGCCGGCGCCCCCCAGCGTCCTCACAACCGCTGATGCTGGGGCAACACTGGGCGGGGGCCCGGGACGCGCGGGCCCCCCACCCCGAGGCGAGCCCACTCAGACCTTCCGTTCCGGCAGGTGGAAACCCAGCTGGAGCTCACGCGGACGTAACTGGTGCCCAAAGGGGTGCCTTCGCTCCCACACCAACGCGGGGGCGGAGCAGCGCCCAGGCCCCCCTCTGCCCGGCGGCCGCCGCCCCTGGCCGAGCCCTCTTCTCCCTCTCGGGCCCAGTCACGGGCCCCCTGTGTGCCTCGGTCCCCTGAGCCAGCACCAGGGAGCTTTCTCCGCATAGCGGACAACAGGCCGCTCTTGTCCGGACTTACGCCGTCTCACCGTGTAACCCAGAAGGGCCACTTAAGTAGGCAAGAGAAAAATGTGCGGACCTCACGTCACCGTGGAAAAACCCAAGTAAAAGACAACCTGATCGACCGGCTGGGCGCGTGACCCTGAGGCCAACCCACCAGGTTCCTAGGGACGAAACACAAGGGCCAGTGGGCGTAGCCCTCCTATCGCCGAGAGGGGAGATTCTCCAAGGAAGCGAGTCAGCTTTGGCCAGGAGATGGGAGGCGATGGCAGACTAAGAAGTCACGGCAAATATGCCAAGTGCCGCTTAGAGGCGTGTCCCCACCACGGGCGCCGGGCTCTGGCGGGACTGGGTGTCGCCCCACGACGGCACGTACAACGCCCGAAACACAACTCAGCCGCCTGTGCACAGGGACACCCTTGGGTGACAATTTGTTGTCGTCACCCGTATTGGTGACGTCTGAACGGTAAGAGACTCGGATTAGGAGAAACAACTGTGTAGACACAGTGCAGACAAACTGTGTAGACAAACCAGCGCTTAGAATTATGCCTTCAAAAACCTGATTTCTTTCAAGGAGGTCTCTGGGGACATGTGTTCTCTGCAGCTGCCAACGACCGCAGGAAGACGGGGAAGCACCGAGCGGGAGGGGGAAAGGAAGACGCTAGCCTGGCAGGTGCAGGCACGTGTCACCAACAACTCAGGTGTGTCCCCAGGAACTGAATTCAGTAACGTATTAGCAAAAGGCTTTCTGGGGGGAGGGGGGTGAACCCAAGAGTGCCTCAGCCATGCAGACGTTCTGGTAGGTTCTTTCATAACTGCTTGAACTGGAGAGAGCCTGCCCCGAGTACCTGCCCGCCCAGTCAGGGTGTGGGAACCAGGGAGGAACTGTCCTTTTCTCTTCTTCTTCACGGAGCACACATGTAGGAGCCCTTCAGCCTACGTGCCCAATGCCAGCGTCGGTTTGGGTCACACTTTGTGATACAAACCGACAGCCTACACACAACCAAGCTCTTCGGATGGGAGATGCAGAAAATTCCAGGATTAACCAAAGAATGTCTCCCACACGTTGCTGGCCGAGCTGCGTCTGCTCTTGGCATGGCTGGTTGCCTCTGGAAAGCTTGAGCGGCACGGCTCAGCCTCCCTGCCCTCACCCCCGAGGCGGCTTTGGCCAGACTGACCGCGGCCCTGAGTCAAGTGGGGGCTCCCCGCGAGTGCCCAGCGTGCACCCCGGGGGAGAGGGTCCTGTCTGGGGTGGGCCCAGGAGAGGGAGCCTCCTGCTGACCCCCAAAATGGCCAGAGGCACCGAGCTCCAGGCTCCCTGGGCTCCCTTAAGTACCCGGAGCCTCCTCGACAGTGAGTGCGAAGCCCGTGCACCGGGGCCTGGGCTGGTCCCTAATCGCCCCACAGTGGGCTGCAGGAGTGTGGGAGGAGCCAGTGCGGGAGGGAGAGTGGGGCTGGCCCGGTTCCAGAGTCACAGAGGAGGTCGACTGGGTCCGTGTCAGAGAAGTGAAGACCAGAGGGTGTGAGTCTGAGAACATAACATGCAAGAGTCGAGTCCACGCCACCCAAGGGTCCCCATTCTCCGATGCCAGCCCGGCCACATCCTCCGAGAGCCAGACCCCCGGAAGGGCCGGTCGCGGGGCTCCAGAACCCCTCTCCCGTCCTCCACTAACCTCTGGAGGCCCGGGTCCCGGCCAGAGACGGACAGACCGAGTGACCGGTGTTCCACAACTCGGCAGTGAGATGCCACCGCCCGTGACTTCAGTAACCAACTGTCGGGCCAGTTATAGCGACAAGTGCACCACTTACCTCCTCCCGTCTCCGTCCCACATTTGGCCATCAGTTTCCACGAGAGTCCTGACCTTCAGCCTCCGTCACCCGGAAAACTGGCCGCAGACGCGCTCTCCGTGGCTCCTGCCTCAAAAAGCAGACTCTATTCGTGTCTCCAGACAGAAGGCAGACTCGTGCCTGCACTGATGGAGGGGCACCTCGGGTCGGTCTGTCATCCGCCCTCTGTGCCCTCCCGGGAGGCATCCCGACACACGGGCCGGCTCGGTGCAGAGAGGCTGTGCGCACGCAGGGTCCCTCCACTGGGAAGACTAGCGCTCAGCCCCAAAGCGGAGGGAAGGGAGCGGCCACAGATGTGCAGCAGGTGTCCACGGTCCGGGTGGCCCAGATCCAGCTCCTTCCCTGCACAGGGATATCCAGGCAACAGTCAGAAGGCAGAACGTTCACTAAGAGAATTACGTCTTGATGTTTCATAACCGTTTCTAGAGATGGTTCTTTCCAAATGCCGGTGCTCGTGGGGGGGCCCCCTGGTTTGCCCCCGGTTCTGCGGATGTGGGACCGTGTTTCCAAGATTCCTCCGGAAAGGCTTCCTTTGAGGCTTACAAAAGCAGAAGAACCTCATGGCCCCCGGCTGGCACTCAAGATGCATTCGGACAAATCGGCCTCTCGTGAAAAAGCCGATTAAGTTGACTGGCATGAAACAGCCTGCCATACTCTGCTCGGTACCTGCCCTGTAAGGCCAAAGTCCTGAATTCAGACGTTATCCTGGCTCGTGGGGGCCCAGCGACAGGGCTGGGACTGAGGCCATTAATACCCCCGTTACACAGGAGGGAAAACGGAGGCACTCAAAATGTGGGAGCAAATAGGTCCGTCTCAGCAGCCAGCAGAATTGGAACTGAGATTTAAAGCTGTAAAGCCGTAGCGCTCACGACGCCCGGCCGGTGACATCTCTCCTGATCCGCTGGGGCACGCCCGCTGGCCGTCCGCACAGGAGTGCGGGCAGCTCATCCCCGCCAGGGGAGGCGGCCGTGAAACGCATTTTTAAATGACTCAAATACAGGCGCGTGTGAGAAGGCTTCCGGTCTGTTCACAAATCAGCCAGCCCTGGGGAGTGCCATCGACTGGGTGCCGAGCCATTGATTTGTTTTTGGGGGCATTTAAGGGAGCTGAAAAAAACACAGAGGAAGATTGACTCTTAATAAGATTATTTTTTAAAGGAATTCCTTTGTTTACAGACTTCACCTCTAACCTTACCTCCATGCTTCCGGCTGTTGGATGAAAGACTGTTCCTCTACCGTTTCACTGTAGTGTTTTACTACTAACAGGGGTCTTCTGGGATCACTGTATATACCGGTTGCCATTTCATGTGTCTGACGAGTTTCTGCTATCCGTTTTCATTTCCTACATTTTGTTGGGTTTTTCATGCTATTTGACACACGTGACATCGAAGCAAACATCGCGTGGACATTGCGATTTCCGCGGACCTTCCTTTAGAAGGTTGGATGTCATAGGTTGGATGGTTTTTTTCCATTTCCACAAAACGAAAAACCTGTAAGCTCATCAACATTTTGGAAGACAGAAGCAAAAATGACCTCGCAGTCTTGCAATGGTAAATTTTGTGTGTCAACCTGACCGGGTCACGAGGCGCCCAGACACCCAGCTGAATAGTACTGTGGGCGTGCCCAGGTGAGATTCGGACTCGAACCCCGGGGCTCAGGGAGTACACATCTCCCCATCCTCGAGGGCCGGGACAGAGTAAAGGAGGAATCCCCCCGTCACTTCTGCCTGCGAGTTGGGCCGGGGGGCCCCTGTCCTCAGACTCGACCTGGACCCGCACAGTGGGCTCCCTGGGCTTCCGGCCCTCGGAAAGCAGATCGTGGGGACTTCAGCCTCCTTAGTTATGCGAGCGGAGTCCTCAAAATAAATCTCTTTATACTGATTGATCCTCCTGGAGAACCCCAACCAGCACACTTACTCCAACAGGAGCACTGGCAAATTTGACGTGTTTCCACCCAGACTTCTTTTCCTTCTCCTTTTGTGTTTGGTAAACACTTGTGTGGGCATCCCCTCCTCACAGCCCCCGAGAAGTAGGCTGCTGTCAGCCCCACGTTACAGAGAGGGAGACCGAGGCACCGTCCACGTCCGCTCTGGGACCCGCACCCTCAGACCACGGCTGCCCAAGTCCCTTTAGGACAAAGGACGTTTAGCCATCACGTAATACCTACTGTTAGCTGGGGGGCAACGCTCCCACTTACCCACATCAAGCCTGTCTCAGGTTACGTCTGTTAAAAATGGCCCCCACTCCTTGCAACCGGTTGCACGGAGACTTGCCAAGTCCTGGACGGAATGTTCGGTGGCTGCGGGTTTGGCCCGTGGCAGCCATCTTCTCGAAATACCATTCGTGTCTAGAATCACTTTCTCAGGAAAGACCGGCAGGAGTGGCTGGCGGATCAATGGAACCTCACTCAGAGCACCAGCACACATCTCCCCGAAAGGCCATCCCGAGAACCTTCACGGCCCATGCCCCCCTTGCCGTGGACCGAGTGGGGTGTCCCCCCAAACTCCCACCTGGGAATCCCAACCCCCAATCGGATGGCATTAGGGGGTGGGGCTTTGCTAGGCACTTAGGTCCTGGAGGTGGAGCCCCCAGGGGTCAGTGCCCTGGCGAAGAGACAAGCAGGATCCGGCTTCTTCCTTCTGTGTCCCCGCCATGTGAGGGTCCGCTGAGGGCGCAGAGGGCGCAGTGTCCGCAACCCAGAGCAGCGGCGTCTGGATCCCCACGTGCAGCCTCCAGAACGATGGGGAGCAAGCGTCTGTGCGCCAAGCCCCGGTCTGAGGCGTCCCGCCAGGAGCCCGACGCGAGGCGCCCTCCCGCCGGGGTCCATCACGCTCTGAGCCTTATTGCTTCCCTTACACTTTCCTGGGAGGAAATTGTTTCACTTCCACCCTCGTACTGGGGACGCACTGCGCGTTTTGCGGTGTGTGCCTTTTCTCTCTCTCTCGTGCAGGGGCAAGGCCGGCTTTTCGGCAGAAGGCTGCATCCCCGAGTCGATTCATGCACTTTAGGGACAGTAAACCTTCGTCTTCCACGAGCGTTGCACATAGCTTTGTGCTTGTCATTTGCACACAAGAAATGTGGTGTTACTATCAAGATGATGCATGGACAATGTGAATGTTCTAGAAAGTAAAGCAAAGAGAAAAGAAAGATCAACCCCAGTCTTATCACGAGCAAGAACATCGCAGTTAACATTGGAGTATGTTTCCCAAACTTTCTTTTTCTGTGAACAGAATTATGCATTTTGTTTTTCAAAAATAAGATCGTATAGTATCTGCTGTTTGCACTCTGATTTATTTTTTTAATTTTCTGTGGCGCAAGCGTTTTTCTGTCACCAAGTGTTTCTCTCAGGGCGTTACGTTTTCAGGGATGACTATAGTCGGTGCTGAAAGTGTCCTGACTCCTGCCTGGTCCCGGGGCTGACGTGGGACCGCATGGCACACTGGGCGGCTTAGGACACAGAAATTGATTCTCTCACGTTCTGGAGGCCGGGAGCCTGGTCCACCGGCCACAGGACTGTGCTCCCCTGAGACTCTGGGCGTCCCAGGGCTGCAGGGCTGCGGACAATGGTCCCACTGTCCCACCTGGCTGCCTTGCGCCCTCCTCGGTGCCTGTGTCTCTGTGCCTCTGGTCCTTCCCTTACACAGTCACCGTTATCTCAGATCAAAGCCTCAACGAATTATGTCTGCAATGACCTTGTTTTCAGGTGACGTCATGTGCCGAGGTCCTGGGGGTTAGGATTCAACATGCCTTTTGGGAGACTGTTCAACCCGTAACAATTTCTGGAAACTACCTGCTCTCGTCTCACATTAAAAGTGTGCCTGGTCCTTTTGGGATGAGCACCGGGTGTTGTATGGAAACCAATTTGACAATAAATTTCATATATTGAAAAAAAAAAAAAAACTGTGCCTGGTTTGTCCTGTCCTGTTTCAATCAGGGTTCCAGGGGCGCATCATCTGGGCACGTCTGTGGCAGGTCAGTGGCAGCATGGGGCGGCTCTGGTGAGGGTCCCGCCCTCTGTCCTTGCCGGCCGGTGCACGGGGCACCACGCTGGGCACTGTTGACAGGCTTCCCCTTCAGCCGCAGCCCCGTCGCCGGCCCGGCTTGCAAAGCCCCGCGGGAAGAAGCCTGAGCAGGCTGTGCTGATGCAGAAGCCAGTGAACACAACGCAAATCTCGAGCGTTCCGGAGCAGAGCCAGAGAGACCGGCATCAATCTGGTTTCTTCTTGACTCTCCTCCTCGCGGCCACAGGGCTTGCCGGGCTGAGACGCGTCAGGAGTCACCTCCTCTGAGTGGGTCAGCATGGCCGATGGCACTGCCAGCTCCTGTGCCCTCCCAGAGCCCCAGGGCACTTGCTGAGGGCACCCGGCCCAGCTCGAGCCTGAAGAAGACGGGACGGCAGGCCCGGGGGGGGGCTGCGCGGTGCTGCTGAGTTTCCCCACCACCCAGCTCGGCCGCCCACGGCCACCTACAACACAGATGACATGGTATCTGCCTTTCTCTGTCTGACTTAGGTCACTTAGCGTAATGCTCGAGGTCCGTCCATGTTGTCACAAATGGCAGGCTTTCATTCTTATTTATGGCTGAGATATGTATAATATCCCAAATTTTAATCCATTCGTCCATCAAGAGACACTGAAGTTGTTTCCACTTCTTGGCTGTAATAAACAATGCTGCAATAAACATAAGGGTGCATATATCTCTTAGAATTAGTGTTTTTGGGGAGGGAAAATGCCCTTTAATAATAATCGTCGAATCATAGGGTAGGTCTATTTTTCACCTTTTGAGGACCCTCCATACTATTTTCCAGAGTGGCCGCACCAGTTTGCATTCCCAGCAACAGTGCAAGAGGGCTCCCCTTTCTCCCCATCCTCACCAACATCTGTTGTTTCCTGAGTTGTTAATTTTAGCCATTCTGACAGGTGAGAGGTGGTATCTCATCGTGGCTTTGATTTGCATTTCCCTGATGATGAGTGATGTTGAGCATGTTTTCATGTGTCTACTGTCCATCTGGATATCTTCTTTGGAGAAATGTCTGTTCATGTCTTCTGCCCAGTTTTAATCGGATTTTTTTTTTTTTTTTTTTTGCTATTAAGTTGTATCTGTTCTTTATGTATTTTAGATACTAGTCCTGAACAGATATGATTTGCAATTACTTTCTCCCATTTAGTAAGCTGTATTTTCATTTTGTTGGTGGTTTCCTTCGCTGCGCAGGAACTCTGTAGTCCCGATAGTTTATTTTTGCTTGTGTTTCTTTCACTTTTGGTGTCAGATTGTTGAAAACCAGCATCAAGACCTATGTCAGGGAGCTTACCACCTGTGTTTTCTTCTAGGACTTGTATGGATCCAGGTCTCACACTCAACTCTTTTATCTACTTTGAGTTGGTTTTGTGTGCGGTGTGAGACAGTGGCCCAGGTTCATTCTTTTGCATGTGGCTGTCTGGTTTTTCCAGCAGCATTCATGGGAGGGACCATCCTTTCTCCATTGCGTATTCTTGGCTTCTTGGTGGTAAATGAACTGATTTGCGAAAATATGTGGATTTATTTCTGGGCTCTCTATTCTGTTCCCAGAACAATGTTTGACCCAAAGCTGGGCCCATGGCCCAGCCAAGTGCACATAAAATGAATCATTGATGGATGATGTCGTTGTCACCAGGACCTGGTCCCAGAGCCCATCGTTCCCACCCCTCCTCTCCAGAGATGCTAAAGCAGACCCTGAACAGGAGTCCCAGTGGCAACAGCAGTGGGAACCTGCAGACTGGACAGAGTGCAGAATGACCATTGACACGATGGCTGAGACACACGGCAGCCCGTGAGCGTGCGCGCCCAGCCTCACTGAGGTGTGCACATGCTCCTTGCAGCCTCTTCCTGATGACCTGCCGCCATCTTCCTCCAGGCAGACTGTTAGTTCTGGAAGCATGAGGATCTCCGCATCCCCAGCACCTGGCCAAGAAGCTGCTCAGAGCAGGCACTTGACAACACTCTGTCGAGCTGGATAAGGCTGCCTGTCCCAACCACCCCCCCCTGCACCAGATCCACCACCCAAGTCACCAGATCCAATGTCGAGAATTTGTCTTAGGAACTGGAGATAACGTTGAATGTCCTGGAGCTGACCATCGTTAAGCAGTACCAGGATGGTCTCAAGAAGTGAAAACATCACTTTCTGTTGCAATTTTAACATTAGAAATATAACTCATCCTGGTTTTCTTGAAATAATCTATGCACACAAAAAGGGCCCTAAATAAACTCTTCGACGAGAGGGGCACCTTCCAGGTATTAATGTATTCATACACTCCTACGCCCATAGAGCTGGAGGAGGTTTTCAAAGGAATTACAGAATATTGGGGCACTTGGGTGGCCCAGTCAGTTGAGTGCCCAACTTTGGCTCAGGCCACCAGCTCACAGTTTGTGAACTCAAGCCCCACACTGGGCTCACTGCTGTCAGCACAGAGCCTGCTTCAGATCCTCTGCCCCCCTCTCTCCCTGCCCCTCCCCAACTCACGCTCTCTCTCTCAGAAATAAAACATTTAAAAAATAAAATAAAATTACAGAATATGTACACAATGGAAGGCTTACTGGCTTTCATTTTTTCCTACGAAAACAGCCTGAGTCACAAACCAAACTGAAGACGAAACTCGCATCCTTCCAAAGAAGCCTGGAGCTGGCAGGTGAGCTAGTGGCCAAGCCATTAGTCTAAGCTGATGCCACCTTTATGTAAATTAGCTTCCATGGGAACAAGGAAGATGGTTATTGAACCACAGAAAGGGCCCTTGGCAAGTGTATCTGTCTTACAAGCCATGCTCGCAGCAGCCCCAGGCACCCCCGGTGTGGGGGGGGGGGTGGTCGTTTCCTTCGCTGCACCCTGTGGCTGCTGAAGACAGAACAAAGCATTTCCCTCCCACCCACACGCAAACTTCCGCCATCATTCCCTGCCACTCAGCAACACAGCTTTAAGACCATGCATTTTCCCAGGGCACCCGCATGGCTCAGTCGGTTAAACGTCCGACTTCGGCTCAGGTCATGACCTGGCATCACAGTTCATGAGTTCAAGCCCCGCGTCAGGCTCTGTGCTGACCGCTCAGAGCCTGGAGCCTGCTGCAGATTCTGTCTCCCTCTCTCTCTTTTTATGTCCCTCCCCCACTCATGCTCTGTCTCTCTCTCTCTCAAAAATAAATAAACATTGAAAAAAATTTTAAAAACATGCATTTCCCAAATAATAAACATTCTGCACCAGAAAGTTCTCTCAAGAGGTTCATAAGGCCCATCAGGCTTGGGTTTTCATCATTTGCCTGATGCTTGCAAGGTGGTCAATACGCCCCCTGCCCAGGGCAGTGGAGGGGGGGGGGTCTCCTGGGTCCCTGAGGGCGGCTGGAAGCAGGCACAAAGCAGAGCCAAGTGCAGGATCTCGCGAAAGCAGGTCAACGGGGCAGGCAGTCGCATGCAAAGGAGACGGGCCCTCAGGACTGACGGTGGCTGCGGTCCTCAGTCCATTGTGCGCCCAACTCCCTCTGCCCTCCAAAAAAAGAGAAATTCAGGAAGACACAGTGGTGGCCTATTGGGCAAGTTCTCTGCTTGCTGTGGAGGAAGATAATTTGCTACATAAATAATGAAATAGATGTGTGTTAACGTGGAATTCGTTCTCGGAACGGTTTGTAGAGCATTCGTGGGACTCCGGGTCACCACGGGCTGTCGACTCCCAAGGAGGCAGGGACGCATGAGTTTGAGGGCCTAGGACTGCCCGCCCTCGCTGGCATTTCTCCACAGGGGTCTCCTAATTCTGTGCTGGCGTGGCTGGCAGTCAAGAAGCAGTCAGGATGCGAAAATACGCTTTTTAAACGGTAAAGGAAGGGGCGCCTGGGTGGCTCTGTCGGTTGAGCGTCCGACTTCGGCTCAGGTCATGATCTCGCGGTCCGTGAGTTCGAGCCCCGCGTCAGGCTCTGTGCTGACCACTCAGAGCCTGGAGCTGTTTCAGATTCTGTGTCTCCCTCTCTCTGACCCTCCCCCGTTCATGCTCTGTCTCTGTCTCAAAAATAAATAAAAATAAAAAAAATTAAAAAAAAATAATAAACGGTAAAGGAATACCGAGGGTCTAGGCCATGCTTTGTCTCTGGTGGCTCTACAGAGTTTTGTGTGACTTTTTCCACAGGACTTTTCCATCCATGCGGAGAAGATCCCATGCTCCTCCTTCTCCTTCCCGGAAGCCCGCATTCTGTGACTGTGTGTGCTCCTCACGCAGCCGGGAGACGCCAGCCTGAGACGCAGACCCCGGGGCGGGACAGAGCCCGGCCGTTCGTGGTGACGCGGAGTCCAGAGGGCAGCCCATCCACGCGGGGAGATGGGAAATCATGACACTCTCTCGTCCTCACCCAACTCACAGTCCAGCAGTGACAGCTGTCCGGAAGCCGAGGGGCCGAGCGGGGGCTGTGCGTCCCGTCCCCGGTCCTGGCCCTGAGACATCCCAGGCCTGGCTCCAGGAGAGGGGCTGTCCTCGCGGGAAGCCGTCACTGGATGGCTGGAGGCGTATGGAAAGAATCCTAACTTACTGTCACGCTCCAATTTTAGATTTCTCTCCCGTGTCTGGGAAAACTGCTCTGCGAGTGTCTCCCACTCCGCCCGCCGCGCCCCGCCTGCCTCCTCTGAAGCCTGTAGGCCATCCGTCCCCTGCCGCCCGGCCCCGGGGTACCCGAGGTGCCCACACTTCTCGGCTCCTTGGAGGGCGATCCTACAGCTGGAAGGATCTCCTGCGCTCCAGGCACCCGGTGCTTCGGCAACGGAGTCTGCGAGAGTCACTGAGGTTCTGGGAAACAGGTCCCTCCCAGAACCAAAGGCACCTGCTCCGCCGAAACCAGACCGGGGCCGGGCCGGCTCCCCTGGAGTCCCTGTGCCACCTCCCACCGGCACCCCCTCGGAACGGGCACAGACCCTTCCAGCCCTCCAGGCGCCAGGCTCCTGGTGGAGAGGACACGCTCGGTCATCACGCCAGGAGGAGAGCTTGGGGCAAATCCAGCCGATTCCGAACCTGCCTCTGGTCCATATGCATATATTTCACTGGGGTGAAAACGCTTCCCAGAGACTGAGCATCTGAACAGACTCTAAGGGCACGAGCAGTATCGCTAAGTACAGACACAGCCTTGAATGGCCAGTGTCTCGAACGGAATCTCCTTGAGTAACAGGAACGCAGGCCCCAACTGGCAGCCGCCCCCCCACTCACCCCTGCCCTGCCCTGCAAATCACCGCTCTGTCGCTTTGACCATTTTAGGAACCTCGTGTAGGTGGGCACGTGTCTGTCCTTCCGTGACTGTCCCCGGTCAGGATCCCGAAGAGCGATGCGCACCAATTATTTCAAAGCCCACACGCTCCACCCCGGGTGCCCCTCCCCCGGGGTGGTGCCTGTTCCCAGGGGACGCCCTCATGACCTTGGAGGGTGGCTCCGGTCCACACGGCTCTCTGGGGCCACACTGGTCTCCACTGAGTGGGAGTAATTATGACCTCGTCCTGTGTGCCCCACGTCAGCCCAGCCCATGTGGCGGGCTTGTTCTGTCATCTGCCCACGTTGTTCTGTGGCCTCCCCGCCCCGGCTCACCCAGGACCCTGTGACTCCTTCTTTCCTCCGGGAGCCTTGCCTCCCCTCCAGAGCCCCTGATAGGGCCCCCAGGACCCAGGGTGCTCAGGACACCCATGCCCTCGGTCCTCGCCCCCATATCCATACAGAAACACACACACACACACACACACTTGCACGGGCACACACTCACACACATGCCTGCATGTGCACTCACACACAAGCACACACCTACATGCACACACTCACACACACACTGACAGAGGCTAACGGTCGCGGTGGGCGGTGTTTGTCACCAGCATCGGCCCTATCCGGCGTCCTGGCCTCTGTCACCTCTTCCCGTGGCGGATGATCCCTGGGACCGAGTGAGGCCCGCCTGTCTGTTCTCCCCTGTGAGGACGGGCGTCTGGAATTTGGGAAAAGCCCTCTTTCCTCGTGGTAACCCCTGTTTCCTGAGATGTTTGTCTTGCCGTAGAATCCAACGTGCTATTCCTATCTTGGAAGTAAAAAGCTGAAAATTGACTTTTCCTTGCATTATTGCCTTAAAGATTTTTGCAACAATAACAAATACCTGGGACTAAAACGGAGAAAGGTCAAATTAAAGAAAATGGGGGAAAGAACAAGTCAATAACATCTCTCAAAACGGAAGTTCCACGAACCGAACCGCAGTGACGACCCAGGGCTGGAGGCCCGGGGCAGGGGTGCAGCTGGCTGGGTAGGGGTTCAAGGCACCTTTGGGGGGACAGACCCCTTCCCCATCTTGACTGGTGGCGGTTCTGCGGGGAGTGCAGCACCCAATTATAGCCCCAAACGGGGGTATTTACTGCATGTGAATTCTACCTCAGTAATGTGTCCCCATTAGATTTCCTCCGACTGATGTGTGAGCCGTCACAGAGACGGGTGTCCTGAGGCTCCCACGCACGCGTAGGACGGTGGGAGGCATGACCATTCCTGGCGGGGTCCTCCCTCTGCCTCCCCTTCGGGTACGGTGACCCCGGGGGCAGAAGGGGCTGGGAGGGGCTGGAGCACCAGGCAGAAAATGGTTGTCTCAGGCTAAAGCCCCCACCGCCTCACCAACCGGAGCCCCTGCACCACGTGGTCCCATTTTCACATTGCGTGGACCGCCCCCTGGAAGGGAACGCTGGGCTGGGGCAGAAGGTGGGTTAGAGTAGCTGCAAACTGGCCACTGGTGTCCACGTGCTGGGCCATGTGACTTCACAGCTCCCGCCTCGCTGAAAGGTGCGTTTTGTCCCCCCCACTTTCGAGCCCCGCTGGCCCTGTGACCTGCGTTGGCCATCAGAAAGGAGCAAGTCACAGGCTCCCCACCCCGTGAGCAAGTCCAGGAGAGCGGGCGGGAGGGTGGGACACACCTCGGGGCAGAGGACCAGCCCCCAGTCGGCCGCCCGGGGCTCCCCAAATCCAACCGCGGAGGCGGGAAGTGCGCACCAGACGGCGAGCCGGGGCGGCCGATTCGCAGCAGCAGCTAACGCGCGCAGAGGCTGCATGGCCCTGGACGGGGCGCACCCCCGGGCCTCCCCTGAGGCGGCCCCTCCTCCCACAGGGGCCCACGGTGGCCCTGCCCCCCGCCGTGCTCGCCCAGGGCTGCGCTGCCATGGAGACAGCGGCCCAGCTCTGTCTCCGGGCGCCTCCGGGCCTCAGGCAGCCGTACTTGAGGTGCCACCGTGGTGATGGTCCTCACAGGGAAGGCAGCTCAGGGCCGACGGCTCGGGGGCGGGGAGCCCCGAGGTGCGACCACAAAATACTTGGCCTTCTTCAGCGTCCCCATTGGCCTCCACTCCCACCCCCGCCCCCGCCCCGCCTGCCTGTCCTCCCAGAGGGGCCGGGTTCCCTCGTGGTTGCGGACATACAGGAGGACAGAGGACACACCCGTGCAGGACGGGCCTCCACCCAGCTGCCCGACCTGGCGACGTGGAGACCAGAGCTCAGAGCCACGACAGGCCTGCGCGGCGGGATGTGTGAGGCCGCGCTGGCCGCCCGCACGCACACTAACGGTGAGCCCAGTGTGCCCCGCGTGCGTCTGAGTGTGCACCCCGTGCTCTGGACGCAGGCTGGCACCGCCCTGCTCACATTGGCTTTCCTGTGCCTCTGGGGTCCCGGTGCCTGTTCCCTGCTCCGCCACGGCTCGTGGCCTCATCTCTCCGTGGCGTCTCCCTCGTGGGCAACCACCCCAGGCACCACCAGCCCCACACGTCCTTCGAGCTCATCCAGCTTCCCGGGCCCACCTCACACCTCTCTTGGCCCAACCCCAGCTGTCTTCTCTGAACCCTCTTTAAGTTTTTTCTAAATTTTGTATTTCCTCCCGAAAAATAATCTCATCAAGTTTGATTCTTGTCCTGCCGTCCCTTCTCCATGGAGAAGCTGGCCCACCCCGTTCCCTAATCCACACTCTGTCCCAAGAATGAGGGCTCATGCGGCACAGGGGTCACAGGCAGCAGCACCCACACGGCCTCGCCACAGCCTTCAGACCACGGGAGGGCTGAGACTCACAGCCCCGCTGTCCTGGTGCTCCCTGGAGTGACCCTGTGGGTGAAGCCTGGGCAGGCTGGGCTCTCGGGGCACAGGGGACATCAGGCATCTAGTGATTGTCGGTGTGGAGGGGTGATTGTTGCATGACTGGTGGCCGAGCCCGTGGCCTCCAGAAGTGTGGCACCAGTGGGGTGTGGCTGGCCTGGGGAGGCTGGTGCCAGGACAGCGTCTGCACGTGTCCTGTGGGTTTAGATCCCGGTGTGAGGCTGGCCTGCGGGGACATCCACCCAGGGCACTGAACGGACAGCTGGACCTGCCCCAGGCTCCCGGGTCCTCTGTGACCCGTCATCTGCCATTACTGCGTGTGCTCCTTTCTTTCTACCCAAAGTCCCCGAGGACAGCCAGCACCGGTGAGCTGCCCCGCCCCAGCCGGGTCACAGCAGGTCAAGGCTCAGGGACGTGAAAACACCCGCTGGGCCGCGGGCCGCGAGGTCAATGGTGAAGCCTGGATCCCGCCTGGACACCATCTTCAAAGTAAAACAACTCCCTGAGTAAATCGCAGAATTCGGAAATACTGCTTTGGAGAAATTCGTGTCCCGCTGTTTACCTGTTAGTATGATCTCTGCTCCTCCGGATGGAGCCTCTTAGGCTCCCGGCCTCCCGGCACGTGTCTCATTTCTGGTCCAGCAACTTCCACCTTCCGATTCACGCACACCCTGTGTCATCGTCCCCTCGGAGCTCCCGCCTGCCCGCGTGGCGTTGTCCCTCAGGCTGCCGGGAGGGACGCACAGATCGAGTAAGTTTGGGAAACCACAGAGGATGCACTTTTGTTGGACCCTCTGATTCAATCCCTCACCAAAATATCTCAAACTATTGAAATATAAGCCTATGATTTTCCTGACGTGGCTCCTGAAGGGCAGGGGGTGGCTGTCCTGCTCCGAGGGTCTTCCGGGAGGGGACCCGGGTATGTTCCCCTGAGGCTGGTGACTCACGACCCCTGACTGCCAGGTCTCATGCTTACAAGGAAATCACAGGATGGAGGATGGCGTGTTAAGCATTTACGTTCAGCGTCCTGACTTTATTTTCACGGTTCCTAGAGAGCTGGGCACCAGATGAGCCTTGAAACTTGCGCTTCTCCTGTGGAGAGGGAGGCCGCCCCCACAGTCAACCCCCTGCCCC
>NW_026057577.1:151255986-151294864 GCF_023721935.1 Panthera uncia
CCCGTCCCGCCCCCGCGGGCTGCCCTCTGGATCCCGTCCCGCGGAATCCTGCCCTCCTGTCCCGTCCCTGTGGCCCCCATCCCGTCCCCGCAGAACTCCCCCCACCCTGTCCCATCCCTGTGGCCCCCCCATCCCGTCCCCGAGGAACTCCCCCCAACCCCGTCCCATCCTGTCCCTGCGGGCCCCTCCCACTGGCCCTGCTGCACCTGGTCAGGCTCTCCCTGACACACGTGGGGGTTTATTTACCTTCCATTTCCCAGAACTTCCTGCCAGAAAGCAGCTCCAGGTCTGTGTCCCTGAACTTCTTCACTGAAACCACGAAGTTTTGAATCTACGTGCAGGTTTTCGTCTGGATGTAACTCACTGACCCTTGAACTGCCCTCTGCTCCCGGTGCCCACGGGTCCCTCCTGCCCCGTCTTGACTGAACTCCGCCCCCTTCAAGCCCCTTGGCTCGCCCAGTCCTCCCTCAGAGCTCCCTCTGAGATGTTTGCACGACTGAGCCACTGCTGGGCGTCCATGAACACAGCGACCATCACCCACAATCACTGCCCTTGACAGCGGCCTCTGACCTTCGCCCACGACCTTCACCGTGACCTCTCGTGACCATTGCCCGTGGCCGCTGACCAGGACTGCAGAACTGCCCACCGTGGATTGGAACTCCCTCCCCTTGCGTGTTCGGGGCTCAGTCTGGGACACGGGACAGACGCGTGTGTCATGTGGGGTCCAGGATGACATCATTCTTGGGGAGAAAGCCGATGCAGTGTCACGGGCGCTCTGCACGGCCCCCTCCTCTCTGCTCATGCCTGGCAGCTCTCGGACGCCCCCGAGAGCCTGGCAGAGAGGCTGTGCCGGCCCCAGCACAGTGGCTCTCTCCACTTGTGCGCCCACCCCCCACCCCCCGGAGCCCCAGGCCAGTGGAGACAGGAGCCCGGACGCAACGACCCGCCTGGGGAGCAGCGTTTTGGGAGATTTGCTGCAGTTCACCGTGAAATCCGGAACCCGTTTGGCGTTTCCCTTAAGCAAATCAGGGTCAATTCACAACATGTGGGTTTCCAGACAAGTGCCATTTATTGATCCGTGCGCCACACCCGACCCAGGACGTGAGAAAACGACGCCTACCTTGTCCAGCACAACAACGGACCACGGTCGGGACGAATATTTGTCCGCATTTTGTCCTTTCTTAAAAATAGGGGCTCAGTCTCTGTCCACGGAGCCCCACACAAATCTTAGCAGTTTGGAAATGTGGATCTTGCGTTTAGATTTCAACAGCCCTCTCCCGAGGCGAGCCATACGTGCCTCGTCCTCCTAAGGGCCTGGCCTCGCGTCTTAAATCTCATTTTGCCTCATGTGTCTGATTTTCGACCCTTAAAATGCAGCGCTTTCCTCCCGTGCCCCACACGGCGGGCGGGCCACTGCGGAGACACTCGTGTGGCGTCTCCCGCGTTTCCTGACTCTGCGGGCTTACCTCCCGCCTCTGCAGTGTGATTGCTTCTTAGTCAATTGATCGTCTCTGCTTTAACTTAACCTGCTCTTTCTCCCCACTCTTCCGAAAGGTAGCTGATAAGATACAAACGGAGAAATACCCTAAGACATAAGCCCTGCCTCACGTGTTAATAAATATTTTAGTGTGTGTGCAAGCATACCCAGGTATGTACATAATGTGTTTGTGTGTGTGTGTGTGTGTGTGTGTGTTTGATACATTCTGTTGTGTGTCCAGACCGTCCCTGGGTGTAAAAACTTTACCTAAGTAGGAAAAAATAAGTCAAAATCGCTTGGGTGTTGGGTTTCACGTAAGAAACTATCCTTTTGTGAGTTTTCTCCATCACAAAGCAGTGTAGACACACACACAAGTGTTAAAGATTCGAGCCCTGACCTTTAAGCAGAGGCCAGGCCGCCGGGTGCTTCTCGCTTCCACGGGGCTGGACCAGCAGCGCCTTGTTTTAATCGACATCACGCATTCAAGGGGGAGGAGCGTCGAGTCACGACTCAGCCGGGAGCCGCGGGGCACAATATGCTGTGTGGGTCACAGGCACACGTCCTAAAGGAGTCAGCAAGCTACAACAGCATCTTTGTTATTAATCCGGAAATTGCATTTTTAGAACTGATATTGTGGCTACATAAGTCCCTGTTTTCCCTGTGGAACTCCTTCCCCTGAAAATCAAACCACCTTCCCTTTGTTCCCTCGCAGGTGCGCAGCCAACCCCGGAGGTGCTCCCACCTTGGTCGGCACGTCCTTCTGCTGCCGGCGTGTCGTCCCCCCGTGCGATGACCCACACAGATGGCCTCTCCAGGAAGGCCAGGCGGCGGGCCCAGCCGCGCCTCCAGAAGTCAGATTGTCAGGCCAAGGCCTGACGGAGCAGTCGTGGGGCGTTTGAGGACCGCTGCTCCAGAGGCCGGGAGGACAGTCCTGAACAACAGGACAAGGTGGGAACAGCGTACCCACAGGACACGCACCCGCCGTGCGTTACTTGGGCCTCCTTTGTCTTGAGAGAAAGCCGTGCGTGCCCAGGGATGGGCGTTCCTGGAACAGTGTCCCACCCTCCCCACGAAGCAGGGTTTCCCCACGAACCTGTGCGCTCAGAGAAAGCCGGAGGCCTCGAGGGGCCACCCACTTCTGAGTGTCTCCACCGCCAGGCCCCTCTCAGAGGGTCATGCAGGGGGCGCATCGTGGGGCAGACCACAAGGGAAGACCTCATACTTGAGGGAACCACAGGCCGCTCGCTGGGGCTCCAGGGATGGGCTCTTGGTCTCAGCTCAGCCACTCGTGGGCCAGCCCAGCGACGACCATGCACCAGGCTCACTTCCAGGCTCCGGTGAAGAGGCCCATGAGCCACGGTGAGACGCCCACCGTGCGCTGACAGAGCGCATCCACAATTGTAAAGC
This sequence comes from Panthera uncia, assembly GCF_023721935.1. Classification (NCBI taxonomy): domain Eukaryota; kingdom Metazoa; phylum Chordata; class Mammalia; order Carnivora; family Felidae; genus Panthera; species Panthera uncia. The sequence continues at coordinate 151,258,871 of NW_026057577.1, forward strand.
ATCGTCTTCCCACTGGCCACTCCGGGATGCCGCTCCCCGGGCTGGGTGAGCGGGGCTAGCCCCGAGAAGCTGCGCAGTGGTTTTAGGTCACGGCTTCGGAAAACACAAATGCCACGCCAACGAGACGGGTGAACGGAGAAGCAAGGGTCCCGCGTGTGCGTGTGTGCGGCCCCCGCAACGATCACCCAGGTGTGCGGGGCCGGACCACCTGCCACCCTCGCTGTGTCCCGGCATCCGGTGCCTGGTGAGTGGGACAGATGCCTGGGCACCACCGAGGACAGCAGCTTCTGTGGGCAGATTCATTAGAAAAGAGCGAGGAAAGGGCTCAGATATCCTGCCGCCGCCATACAAACCCTTTCAGGAAGAGTGGGCATCGGAGGCCTTCGGCCTGACAGCGGGATTTGTAATTGCATGAATGCATTTCAATTAATACTGCCTTAAACGCTGCCCATTTATTTACAGTGCAGTCGTTAACCCATTTGGTGTGCCGAGTATCAAAAGATAATGCGGACAATTAACATAATGTAATACGTTCTGAGCGTTCCTTCAGGCTCCTGCTTACGGTCGCTCTACAGCAATAAAATAGTTTCCTGTCATTACTTAAATGATGAGAACCGATGTTCAAAACACACAAAGCATTTCTTTATTGTTGGGAAATTACTCACTTGTCCAAGACCTTGAACCTCTGCCGAGAAGATATTTAAATTTCCTCTGCTGGAAACCCAAAAAGTTTGCTCAAGTTCTAGACGTTCTAATGGATTTTAAAATGGATTTTTTTTAACGTTTATTTATTTTTGAGACAGAGAGAGACAGAGCATGAATGGGGGAGGGTCAGAGAGAGGGAGACACAGAATCTGAAACAGGCTCCAGGCTCCGAGCTGTCAGCAGAGCCCGACGCGGGGCTTGAACCCATGGACCGTGAGATCATGACCTGAGCCGAAGTCGGCCGCTTAACCAACTGAGCCACCCAGGCGCCCCTAAAATGGATTTTTAAAAAGTCATGCAGTCATTAAGTAACACTCCAGTTTGTCAGAACATCAGTCTTCCCTAATTTGCCCCCATGCCCCGGTCCTCAGCCGCATATTTCAAGTGGACCAAAAGTTACCTGCTTTACAATTAAAAAAAAAAAAAAAAAAAAAGACAGGGGCACCTAGGTGGCTCAGTCCATTAAGCATCTGACTTTGGCTCAGGTCATGATCTCACGGTTCGTGAGTTCTAGCCCTGCATCGGGCTCTGGGCTGACAGCTCAGCACCTGGAGCCTGCTTCGGATTTTGTGTCTCCCTCTCTCTCTTCCTCTTCCCCACTGGTGTTCTGTCTGTCTCTCTCTCTCTCGAAAATAAATAAAAACATTTTTTAAAAAACAGCTGTGCTGCTGGACTCCCCAAGTCTCTGCTGAGTTGCCGGGAAGCCAGCATCTAGCACTGCTGAGGGACCAACGCCCACTGCTGCCCAGAGCCCCACATCATGTGCTCAGGAACAAGGGGCGGTAACCCGACCTCCACCCCCAAGTGACCCAGCTCCCAGCCTTCCCTCAGAGGACATGTGGTGCCCCAGCAGGACGACCTCATTTAATTCCAAAAATTAAAAGACAAAATAAAAAATGTAAAATAAAGATACGGGAAAAATCAACAAGGCCCATGCAGATAAGAAGAGGGGCCTCTGTGACTATCGGGGCGAGTTGAAGTACAATAGACACAGACAACAGGAAAAGATGGGTATTCTATAAAGGGAAAGGTCTCACCAGCCTTGAATTTGTACTCCTGCAAGAACAGAGATATATACCAAGAAATATTGCAAAGGCTGTTATAAATACAAGGAGAAATGGACAGACCCACAGTATCTAGGGGAACCTTTTACACAACTTTAGGCATCAGCAGACAAGTATCTAAAACAAGGAGGATTTTAATATAAATCTGGCAAGCTTGGCCCGGTAGATAAAAAACAGTCGCCCAACAGAGCACAGAAATTAGTTTTAACCATTGCCAGATGCTGACAAAATAGAACATCTACGGGCCACAGGAAGGAGCTGAACTCACTGAGCCCGGGGCCGTGGCACCAACTCGATCAAACAGACACACCGCGTTCACCCTCAGTACACGTGCAGACACGCACACGCTCACGGGAAGCCTAGAGAGGACACGGCGAGGAGTGACGACGCGGCCAGTGCGCGTTGTCTGTACCGTCAGACCCCACACCGCCACCCCTCCACGAGTCCACGAAGGCTGGGACCCAGCCATGGCAATAAGGCAGGCACCGAGGGGGAGCTATAGACAGTGTCATGTTAGTGAGTTCAAGCGTGGAGGCTCGCGGATCACCTCGGGCAGGGGGAACCCACGGGGGAGTCGGAGCCTGCAAACCGAGAGAACCCACCGGGGAGGGGGGAAGGGGCAGAGTCCAGGGTTTGCATTCTCAGCCCCAGAATGAGGGCCGCCAGGGACGCGGTGGGGCTGTGGCGGCATCCAGCTCCCCGCGGACTCTGTCCTGCGTATACCTCCCTGTGGTGATACAGACCGACACCGTGTTACCGAGTGGAGATGTGATGGACACGGGCAGACCCGGGCCGAACGCCTGGGGAGGCTCTTGATAGGCTTGCCCTCTGCTCAGAATTCTGACCCGGCCGCAAACTGAGGAAGAAACAGGGAGGGAGTCAGAGGGAAACTTGCCATAAAGGCAGAGTGCCAGCTCTCATTTCGAGATTTGACCGTTCGCGAGGAAATCCACGACACCCAAGTGAAAACTGCGAGAGCCACCTGGGGGTGTAGACACCGAGGGGCCACACGGCGTGCCCCGGACCCTCTGCAGCCGGAGGGGGCGGTCCTAGGTGTGCCATCGGGGATCAGGACGATTCTGCTCCTTTCCGGTCTGGACGTCTTCCGTGGTTTCCTTGAGCAGTGTCTTCTCCCGCTTGGAGCCTCCAGCACAGGGCTGAGTGGAAACGCTCAGAAAGGGCATACTCCCCAGCCTCACGGGGACGGACTCGGGCTCGGAGTGTGACGCTGGCCACAGCGGCCGCTTCTCTGAGTGTTCGGTAGCAGGGACGCCCTCTGGGCCTGCAGCCTTTGTGGGAAGGTTTTTACTGCAGGTTCAGTGTATTTAATGTGTATAAGGCTATTCAGGAGATCTATTTCTTCTTGAGTGAGTTCTGGTCTTGCCGTCTTTCAGGGAGTATGTCCATTTTAGCCGCATCTTTAAATTTATTGGCAGGGGTGCCCGGATGGCTCCGTCCATTAAGTGTTCAGCTCTGGATTTCGGCTCAGGTCATGATCTCACGGTTTGTGAGTTCAAGCCCCGCATCAGGCTCTGCACTGTCAGTGCAGAATTCTCTCTCTCCTCCCTCTCTGCTCCCCAATCACTCGCCTGCTCTCTCTTAATAAATAACAAATAAATAAATAATAAACAAATAAATAATTTTTTAGCACTTTAAAAAGACCACTACATTTATTGGCGTAAAATTTATTCAAACTATTTCCTTGTTATAATTTGAATATCACTAAAACCTGCCGTGATGCTATTTCTATCATTTCTGATATCGGTGCTTGTATTTTCTCTCTCTCCCTCCTTCCCCCGAGTGGACTTGAGGTTAATCAGTCTTACTGATCTTCTCAAAGAACCAGCTTTGAGTTTCATGGCTTTCTCTAACATTTTCTGCCTTCTCCAATGTGTTGATTTCCGCCCTGATGCTTGTTACAGGCACACCCCGCTTAATTGCGTTTCACGTATGGCACTTCACACAGACCGTGTTTTTTACAAACTGAAGGTTTGCAGCGACCCCCATCAGCCAAGTCCATCAGCATCATTTCCGACAGTATTTGCTCACTTTCTGTCTCCGTGTCACATTTTTGTAATTCTCTCGATATTTCAAACTTTTTATTTTTCTATTTGTCCTGGTGATCTGTGATCACTGATTACAACTCGCTGAAAGATCGGATGATGGTTAGCATTTTTTAGCAATAAAGTATTTTTTATTTAGGGTATGTACATTTTCTAGACATGATGCTATTACACACTTAATAGATTCAAGGTAGTGTGAACACAACTTTTATGTGCACTAGAAAACAAAAAAACTCACCTGACTCGCCTTATTGTGGTGCTCTGGAAAGGAACGGCAGTATCTTGGGGGTGTGTCTCTTTCTTTTCTTCTCTTGCTTTGGGTTTCATTTGCTCTTGTTTTCTAAAGCGGAACCTGGCATCACTGATTTGGAACTTTTCTTCTTTTCTAACAATTTAGGAATTTAGTGCTACGAAATTTCCTGTAAGCACAGCTGTAGATGCACCTTGGAAATGGTGCCAAGCTGTGTTTTTGTTTTTGTTAATTTCTAATTCCTTCTAATTTCTAATTGGTTTCTTTTCTGACCCATGGATTATCTAGGAGTTTTGTTATCTAATTTCCAAATACTTGGAGATATTCTAGACATTCTTTTGTTGCTGAGTTCTAGGTAAATTTCACTGTGGTCAGAACATATACTTTTAATTATGTGTTTTGTTATGTTAATGGGGTGGCTTTGGGACCCCATGTCAGGATGTGGGCTGGTCCCCAGGAGAGCCAGCCATGGGACTACAGGGCTGAACTTTCAGGCCCCACCCCCACCTCTGTGGAGGTAGAGAGGGGCTGGAGGCTGAGTCAATGTCCAGTGACTTAAATGTTCATAGAAAACATCACTGTGTTATAACAGCATAAGTCATACAATTGAGCTAATAGCAGCCTACATATATATGACCATGTAAGTCACTGCAGTGACCGTCACACCCACACCGACAACGACTCGCCGACTCCACGCTGAGCAAGTGCCATCCTCATCAGAAACCTTCCACAGAAGGAGCAACATCTCTTTTTTTCATGGTGAGGGACACGCTTCAATCCGTAACCACAATGCTGTGTTAGAATAGTTTAAATTAATGTACACATTTTATAAAAACAAAACTAAAATGGAGTCCCTTATGTCAGCGACAAGATGGAGACAGTCAACACAGGTGCAGGAAGGAAGTAACCTCACCTTACAGGAAGTCACAGCTGCTCTCACACATCGGCAGAGGGCACCAGCTAGTCCCCAAGTGCCATCTCTGGGCTTCATGCTCCCGTGACTCAGCTACTGCAATCCAAGGAGGAGAGAAGACCAGTAGGCAACCAATCAGCTGGAAAAATAACTTCCCCATGTGTCCCCTAAAAGCCCCTTAGTCTGTGAGCAACTCAGAGCTCGTGGCTCCCACAGCCCTGGGCTTCCAGGCCGGTAGAGCAAAGGTTTCTAATCAACTCATCTTTCTGCCTTGTTTTATTCAATGTGCACCGTTTGGTTTTTGACAATTTCAATAAAACTGTTATTTTATTAAAATATTCATTATCTTATCAAAGCATTCATCATTTTATTAAAACATCGACCACTCTCTCTAATCGTACAAATTGGCCAGGTTGTTTTCTATAAAAACACCTCTTTATAGAAGGACTTTTCTCTACCGACAGCTGGAAAACACCCAAGGGTTTGGTGCAAAAGAGAGAGTCCAGAACCGACCGTGGCAGGTGACCAGCCACCAGCAGGGCGGGAGCAGCTGAGAGCCGGGTGCCGTACGTTCAGGGGAAGACACCGGAGTCGCCCAAGGACACGGGTAAGGACGTCGCAAACGTGCCCACTGCCTCGCTGCTGGGTGTCACTAACACAGCCCACAACATTCCTAGTTCGTGGCTGCGGAGGAAAACTCAGAGCATCGAGGAAAACTGATGGCGTCAATGGGGTGTGGGGGTGTCTGTGTGGAACGACCGGGCTGCCACACGGAGCAGCAGAGAAAGCACCGTCCTCAGACTTCCGCTGCCCCTCCGCGTAGGCCGCGCGTCTGCCCCGTGGCCCGTCCAGCCACGTGCACCGCCTCGCTGGCGGCGAAGACCCGTGACCGTTGCACATCAGAACCCTAAGCGCGGCTCACGACACGGTCCACGCCAAGTCCGTGTACGCCCACATTGGGGAGGTGAAGGGGAAAGGAAAAAGTACGTGGTGCCCGCCTCGGCCAGCCGCTCCCATTTGTGACGGCGGCTGGGTGCCGGCTGCCGTCAGCAAGGCGATCCCGACACACCGGGATCATAATAGGAACATTTTTATACGGAGCCGCTTGGTAAGTTCCGCTCTTGGGTGGCAGTTAGCCACACGAGGGGTAACCAGGTAGCCACGCGCCCGGGTCCGCCCAAGGTAGGGGCGCAGCCGGAGCCCCACCCAGACGGCCGATGTGCCCAGGGTCCGATCACGGATACTAGCCCTTCTTTTCACTCCCTCTTCGTTTTTATATGGCAACAAGGACGAAAACGTACTCACCCAGATGACTTCATCACCTCAGCTGTACGAGCGTCCCCCACCAACAAGGTCCTGAGCAGCCTGCAGTCACACCAACGGACAACTTGGTTTTTGTGTGTCGGTCCCTATAGAAAAATCCAGGCTTGGGGCGCCTGGCAGGTGCGGTCGGTTAAGCGTCCGACTCTTGGTTTGGGCTCACGTCATGATCTCATAGTTGGTGAGTTCAAGCCCCGAATTGGGCTCTGTGCTGACAGCATGAAGCCTGCTTGGGATTCTCTCTCTCCCTCTCCCTCTGCCTCTCCTCCAAAAGCACCTTCTCTCTCTCTCAAAATAAACAAATAAACATTAAAAACAGTCCAGATCTTGCTCGCAATATATATTCTAGGATTTTAACCTATAATGATCAGAATTCAAGTTATCTGTAGGTTGGCTATATGAAAATTGAGTTGCCTACGGCTTTTTTCCTCTCAAACAATATCATCTAGGAAGATTTGTAAAAATATCCCCCACCCACGTCATCAAATTGTTACTGTTCTGACCCTGTGGGTTCCTGCCCAGATGGTTTCTCATCTGGAAGGTCACCAGCAACTGCTTAAAACAAATTACTGAATATTTACAAAAACCATCATATATGTATGTTTGCCGTTTTGGCACAAAATTTTTTAGTGACTTTTAGCATAGGAATATCATTAATAATGAACTTTTCCCCAGAAATCTTGTTACCATCTCACAGGGCCATAAGAGACCACAGACCCGTGTGGCACCTGCCCCCGGGCTAAGTGGCAGAGAAGGTCCTGCTTCATGAAGGTGGCCTCAGGGGACAAGGCGAAAGAAGGCTCTGGTGACAGATTCTATTCAGGAGTGACCGAGGGCAGGAAGCACAGTGCCTTGTCCACTCACGACGGAGATGATGACAATGACAAAGACGGGAGGGTCGGGGTTCCCCACAGAGTGAAGCAGAAGCTGACTCCATCACCCAAGACTCAGAAGGACGCAGAGTGGGAAAGAAAACACGATGCCGGCGACCGCGGGGTGGTTCGTTGATCACAACTGCCCCGGTGGCGTGCAGCGAGCCACACGGAGGAGGCGTGCGTCGTGGAAGTTCAAATTAAACTGAGCGTCGAGGACCATGGACGGGAGGTGAAAGTTGTGCTCTCCGCTCACAGGCGAGGGGACCTCTGCAGGTGTTAGGGAGCGTGTCCGCGGCATTCCCGCAGGAGCCGGGGGTCAGGCTCGGCCCCTTGGTCCTCACCGCGTCCGAATCGCACACTGTGCACGGACTTTCCCGCCCGGACTGTCGCGGACTCTGCAAGAAGTGTCGGGAAAGCCCTTCGCAGCCAAAACTTACTAGGAAAGGTTCTGTGTGGCTACATCTATATGCAGGGAGTCGAATGTTTTCCACGTCTCCCCCTATTTATTTTCTAAACTGAGAGATTTCTATTTCTGTTTCATCGCATTAAAAACATTAATTATAGAAAACCCAACAACTTCCTGTTTTTCCTACAATATATCACATGGATTTTTTATAATATTCTGAAATACTGGTAGAGCTGAAGCTCAGCACAGAATTTGATATCTCAAATTTTATATTGAAATTGCACTCGTTAATTTTTAACTGTTGCTAGAACAGTTTTCTTTAATTTACCAAAATCACATCAACAGATACAACAAATCACCTGTACGTTTTATGTAATGCAGTAAAAATGGATCTGAGGGCTGTAAGGGGTCTAACGACTTAAACGTAACAAAGATTTTCATTTTCCCTGGAATGTGTTTAAAAATTTTTTTTTAATGCTTATTTATTTTTGAGAGAGAGGCAGAATATGAGCGGGGGAGGGGCAGAGAGAGAGGGAGACATGGAATCCGAAGCAGGCTCCGAGCCGTCAGCACAGAGCCCGACGCGGGGCTCGGGCTCGCAAACCGAGGGATCATGACCTGAGCCGAAATCGGACGCTCAACCGACTGAGCCACCCAGGCGCCCCTCCCTGGAATGTGTTTAATTGGTTTGTCTTCCTTAACACCAGCAGACCTCTCTTCCACTCATGTCCCTGTCTCTACATGGCACATTCTGTAACCCAATAGTTACCCCAGCACTGGCGATGAGCCTGGGGCTCCCGCACATGAGAAGACACCTCTGAGGGCTGGCGTGATGTCCCCTTGGAGTGACTCTGGGACATCAAGCTGGTGCCTTCCAGAGGGACCGCGGCCACCAGAGTTTGGGCTTGGTTGACAATCCCTCCTGCCGCAGCGGAAAGCCACGGTCAGGGACAAGAAATAAAAGGTGTGGCTATGCAGAGGGCTCACTCTTCACTCACCTTGGTGGCACAGAGTCTGCGTGGCACATACCTCGTTCCGGAACCTCTTCTGCTTCCCGGGGGGTCCCTCGCAGCTGCCGTTGGCTCTAATCTGCAACATGCAACCAGGGCTCCTCTTCCTCGTTTCAGCGATGATCACCTTAAACGACTGTACAGTGAACTTCCACAAAACTTACATACTCAACGGAACAAGGCTTCACAGAGAAGTCCTCAGGTGGCACCTTATTAAAATGAGGATTGACAGAATTTTGGCCAAGGATAAAGTCCGACTGTCCTGAACTGGAAACAAAATCCGTGAATATAATTCCATTTTCTTTAATGTACTTATCTGAACAAATGTTCTGTACGTTAGTGCTGAAATTCGAATGAAACACCTGTTTTAAAGGATCCGGTTCTCGGTACGTGCTGTCGCTCTTATTACACCACAGGGTCCTGAGGGAAATATTCACATTTTACTTCGCTTTTCTTCCCAACATTGTTTAACATATGGTTGATGATAAATAAATATTTTTATGAATAAGCAAAATAATGAATGAATAAAGACATTGGTCTCTTTAAAACATCATATTTATTAATATTCGTAAGCGTAGACATTTTAAGATAAATCTAAATAAATAAGTTCCTTTTCCTCATTTAAACAGTCAATAAAATGAAATATTTTTAAGTCTGCCGTAACTACTAGCCCCACAAAGAAAGCACAGGCCATGTGGCACTCGACAACAATTCAAAATGTGTGCTGCTGAATGTTTCGATACAGTGCTTTATCTCTTGGTATCGTTTGTTCTGTTATCTCAGATTCAAGTTTTCTGATGGCACAAGTGAATGTTAAATCAGTGTTTGCTAAGTGAGTGGTGACACCTTCTCTATCACAAAAAAAGGAAATTGAAATAAACATTTAAAATCACCCATAACCACAGGGAACTAATCTCATTTTTCCCTTTTCAGTCTTACCTGACTTATACAGTATTTTCAAGGGTGCTATTACAGCATATATGCAACTCTGTACTGTTTCTTTCTTCTGAACGTAATTATCACATTTTGCTGCATGTCCCTAATAATCTTTAAAATGTCTACACAGTGCTCACAGAGTACAGTTCTGTAGTGTTCGAACCATGTGTCATTATTGGGTATTTAGGTTGTTTCTAGTCGTTCACTCTTCAAAATAACATTCCAGCTAATATTTCTGTACATGTGGGGATTGCTACATCAGTCTTTTACAAAATTCACGTGACGTTAAATTTACCACGTTAACCATTTTAAAGCGTATAATTCAGTGGCTTTTCGTACATTCGTGACACACTGCAACCATCACACCATCCAAGTCCAGGGCATTTATTGCCCCAAAGAGGAACCCCATGTCCATTAAGCAGTCGCCCTCATTTCCCTGTCCCCCAGACCCCCCCCCCAACCACTTAAGTGCTATTTTGCCTCTAAGGGGTCACCTTTTTAGGATGTTTCTATAAGTGGAACCACACAGTATGTGCCTTTTCCGTCAGATACTTTCTCTTAGCATAATGTTTTCAAGGTTCATCCAAGTTGTAGCAAGTGTCAGTTCTTTATTCGTTTTATGGCTCAATAATATTCCATTGTGTGTATATATCATATATCACATTTTGTTTATCCATTCATTTTCTGATGGGTATGTGAGTTGTTTCCACCTTTTGCCTGTTGTGAATAATGCTTACACACACACACACACACATACACACACTGAGTGCAATCGTTGGATCATACGTCTATCCTATGTTTAACTTGATATGACAGTAATGCCATAAGGATTGATACATATCATTATAAATTTGCCCAAATCCATAGCCTATACACGGCACCATGTGTTGATAGAACCGTCATATTGTCTTTGCTCCTTTGTCAATGATCAGTTGACTATATTTATGGGAGTCTGTTTGTGGGTCTTCCTCTGTTCTGTTGATATATTTGTCCTTTTTGTCACCAATAGCACACTGTCTTGATTACTGTAGCTTTACAGCAAGTCTTGAAGTCCAGTCCCTTCTCCTACTTTGTTCTTCTCTTTCAATATTGTGTTGGCTATTCTGGGTTTTTGCCTCTGCATATAAACTTTAGAATCGGGTCATCGATATGCACAAAATAATTTTCTGGCATTTTAATTTGTGTTACATTGAATCTATAAATCAAGTTGAGCAAAACTGAGGACAATACTGACTTTCCCTATCCATGAACGTGGGATATCCCTCCATTTACTCAGTTCTTCAACTCCCTTCATAGGAGTTTTGTAGTTTTTCTTGCATATGTCTGGTACATATTTGTTAGGTTTATATCCAAGCATTTCATTTTGGGGAATGCTGATGTTATCCATATTACATTATATCCCTTGTTCATTGCAGGTGTATATGAAAGCAGTTGACTTCTGTAGATTAACCTCATGTCTGTAGCCTTGCTGTGATCATTCATTAATTCCAGATGTTTTGTGTTGTTGATTCTCTCCAGATTTTCTACACAAATGATCGTGTCATCTGCAAACAAAGATAGCTTTATTTTTTCCTTCCCAATCTGTATATCTTTTATATACCTTTGTTCTTCTTTTTCAAGATTATTTTCGTTATTCAGTGTTCCTTGCAATTAGATGTGCATTTTAGGATCAGGATTTTTACTTACAAAAAAAAAAAAAAAAGGCCACTGTCATTTTGATAGGGATTGACTTGATTGTATTTGAGAATGTTGTCATCCATTTATTTAGTTCTTTTAAAAAATGTCAACAATGTTTTGTGATTTTTGGTATACAAGTCTTAGCTAAATGTTTTCCTAAGTATCTCATTCCTTATTGATGTCATTGCAAATAGAACTCAGTTTATAATTTCATTTCTGGATTGTCTACTGTTTACCAATAGAAATGCAACTGATTTGTGTAAGTTGATCTCATATTCTGCAACTTGGCTGACTCGTTTATTAGCTCCAATGGCTTTTCTGTGGACTTTCAGAGTTTCTACAAGACTATGTGCTCTATAACTAGGTATAGTTTGCTTCTTCCTTCCAGTGTGGGTGCCTGTGTCTTTTTCTTGCCCAGAACTTCCAGAACTTCCAGTACAATGTCAAAGAGAAGCAGTGAGAACAGACACCCTTGTCTTGTTTTTGACCTTAGAATTAAGATTTCAGGCTTCACCACTGAGTATGAGGTTAGCTGTGGGTTTTCATAGATACTGTATCTAGTTGAGAAAGCTTCCCTCTAGTTCCAGTTTATCAGGTGTTTTTTTTTTTTTTTCACGAAGAGGTTGGATTTTGTCAAATGCTTTTTCTGCATCAATTGAAATTGTTTTCCCCTTCATTTTATTAATATGATGCATTACATGGTTTGATTTTTGTATATTGAAACACCTTTGTACTCATGGGATAAATCCCATTTAGTCATGGTGTTTAATCCTCTTAATATGCTGCTGGATTTGAGTTGCTGGTATTTTGTTGAGGATTTTTTTGCATCTATATTCGTACGGAATACAAACCTGTAGTTTTCTTTTCATCTGATGTCTTTGTCTGACTTTGGTATCACAGTAATAGTCGGTGTATAGAAGGAGCTAGGTACTGTTCTCTTATGTCATACTTTGAAAATATTTGAAATTGAACAGTGTTAATTTCTTCTTTAAATGTTTGATGGAATTCAACAGCGATGCCTTCTGGTCTAGAGATTTTATTCACTGGGAGGTTTTCTGTTATCGATTCAATCTCTTCATTTGTTGTAAATATATTAAGATTTACTCTTTCTTTACTCTTAAGATTTACACATATTTACTCTTTCTGGGTGCCTGGGCGGCTCAGTTGGTTAAGCTTCCGACTTAGGCTCAGGTCATGATCTCACGGCTCGCATTTGAGCCCCATGTCGGGCTCTGTGCTGACAGCTCAGATCCTGGAGCCTGCTTCAGAATCTGTCTCCCTCTCTCTCGGCCCCTCCCCTGCTCACGCTCTGTCTCTCTCTGTCTCTCAAAAATAAATAAACATTAAAAAAATGTTTTTAATGTTCACTCTTTCTTCCTAAGTCACTTTTGGTATTCGGTGTGTTTCTGGAAATCTGTCCATTTTATTTAGGTTATCTACTTTGTCAGCATAACATTGCTCATAGTATTGTCTTGTAATTATTCTTGTAAAGTCAGTAATTTCCTTATTTCCGTACCTGATTTTAGTAAGTGTAGTTGTCCCTATTTTTTTTCTTGGTTAGTCTAACCAAAAGTTTGTCAATGTGTTTATCTTTTTAAAGGAAAACTCTTGCTTTCATTGATTCCCTCTGCTGCTTTCTACTCAGTGGCACATTTATCTCTGAGTCAATCTTTATTATTTCCTCCTTTCACTTGCTTCAGGTTTGATTTGTTCTTTTTCTAATTCCTTTAGGTGGAAGGTGAGGCTGTTTATCTGGGATCTTCTCTCCCCAGAGGATTCATGGCCGGGAGGTTCCTCCTACGCACTGCTCTCCCCACATCCCAAAGTCTTGCCACATTATCTTCACTTTTTTCCTCGCAAAGTACTTTCTAAATTCCCTCGGGACTTCTTTATTGACTCATTGGTTGTTTAAGAATGCTTAAGAATTGGTTGCTTGATTTCCACGTATTTCTGAGTCTTCCAGAGTTCCTTCAGTTATTGATTTTTCATTTTATTTCATTGTAGTTGGAGAAGATACTTTGTAGGATTTCAGTCTTTTTAAATGGATTAAGACTTGTTTTATGGTTTCACATGTGGTCCTGCTACGCCCCTCGTAATGATGAAATTGTCAATCCCCCAGAACAGTGTAGCTTTCCAAATCACTACGCATGTATACCACAGCTTCAAATATATAAAGTAAGAGTTGAAAAAATTAAAAGGCATAAGTACTCAAACCCACAATTTTCACACAACACTCTCAGTGAGACCAGGAAAAGCACACACTGAAGTATCTGAATACAGAAAGTCAGAACAATGTGAGAAACCACCTGATCTAACTGGCACGGGAGAGGGATCCACCTGACAGCTGTGGAACGTGTACCTCTTATAAGCACACGCGCTGGGTGTGCAACGACTCTTCACAGTCCGGGTCATAAGTTAGATCATAACAAACCTCGAAGGACCGACATCCTCTGAAGAATGTTGCCTTGTCACAACATGGTGGGCTCAGAAAACAACAACGACGAGCCAACTAGAACATTCGCGTGTGTTTGGAAATTAAGAAGTACAGTCCTCAGTAGCCATGGGTCGGAAGAGAAATCAGGACAGAAACGCATCAACCATTCGCGGTATTTTGAATGGAGAGTCACAAACATCCTGTACATTCAAATGCACAGATAACGCTTAATTTATGCACAAGGAGATACTTAAAGCCTTGAACTCATAGATTAGGAAAGAAGGAAAACTGCAAGATGGTGTGCCTCTCGCTTCATTCAAATAATGGTCTTGCACTTCGGTAAAGTCTCCAGCTGTCTTTGTCCAGACCCTACACGTTTCTTGTTCAGATTTTCTCTGAGGCATCCCCTGGTTCCAGCAGCCAGGACGGCGATCAGCGTGAGGGTGATGGGGTGCTGGCCCGGGCACAAAATTTTCAGGGCCATCAGTAAGAGTCAGTAATCTAGCAGACAATACTGAGGTGCAATCATTTAGGAAATAAGCACGAATGCAAAGAATCGATGATGAAGGAAACACCAACGCTTGAGAGACCTGATCAATATCACTGGCCTTTCAGCCTCACCGCGGCACCGCACAGCCCTGCTGGGCTTTTATGAATTGAATTTTTGTTCTGTTTTATCTGTTTGGCTTATCCGGTCAGGCTGTATTTTCAGGGAATACGTTGGGAAGAATGCGCTTTTGAGATTATGAGAACGAGAATGGGAATTAGGGTTTTGCCTGTTGGCAAGGCTAAGGAAGCTTGTCTTAGGCTCTGAGGGGACTCTGGCTCGGGCCTGACATCACAAAGCCCCTGCGAGCACAGACAGCTGGATGGAGAGCCCTTGGTCTGGAGCCCGCTGCCCAGCCCGGCCGGTCCCGCCCCAGTGTCAGCAGACCAGGCCTCACTCCGGCCGTAGCGCAGGATGTCAGGCCGGTGGGACCTCAGCCGACAGGTGGGACCCAGAGCCTGCAGGCTGACTGCAAGGGACCTTGAGGAATGCGGGGTTTGGCATTCTCGCTCAGCGATAACGATGCTAGCGTGGACTCCTAGCCTCTGGACAGAAACATCTTCTCGTGAGCGTCCCCAGCCCAGCCAGAGGACAGCGTCTCCCATAACTGGGCAAAGTGGCAGCTGACACTTGCCCGAAAGAAGCCGTGCCCCATCTGGTTAGTCAGAGACAAAACAGTGTCCCAGTGGACACGGATGCTGGTGACTTTAGGGGCCCCAGCTTCTCTGTGGGGGCGTCCTCCCTGTGACCTAGCCAGGTGGCCTCTGTCCCTCCATGCCGCTGCCTCTAGTGGAAGCAAATCGGAGCTACAGGCAGGCTCTCCGTGACCACGGGACTCTTGTCACTACCGCACTTCTGTCCCCCACGGGGACTGGCTCCAGACGCCCTGGGAGAATCAGCAGTCCTGCTTCCGGAAGCTCATGGAGCCTGCTGTCTCTTCCACTGCCTCTCTGCGCACTTATGTGACTCCTGGGGGCAGGCTCCGGCCGCGGGGGACATTTGCTCAAAGCAAAGCTCTGAGCATCGCAGAGTTAACACCCATCGTCCCCCGTCTGCCATTCAGTGAAAACGCCGTGACCCCCCCCACCCCCAACAGGCAGCCTGAGACGTCATCAAATCCAAGTCCCAAGCTAGGGGTGGAGGAGACTCTCCCTTGATCTTAGTCTCCTGGCGAACCGTGGTCTAACCGTCAATGCAACAGCCACAGGGAAGGGGGGCCCTGTGCTCGGTCGAGGTAAACAGTCTGAGCGCCTTCGCTTCTGCGCGTGGGCTGCAGAAAGCCGACGTCAGCACATGGATGCACCATTCGTTTGAAGACCGTCTTGAGCCATGAGCACCGAAGACAAATCGGTTATCCCGGAAAGGCATTCAATTGAGCAAGACGGCTCGAGAAGGTGACGCGGACCCGCAGCCCCAGGCCCACACGCTGGCCGGATGGTGCCCATTCACGCTCTGCTCGAAGCTCCGTCCTGCTCCGCGCACTGTCTGGGCACCTGCCATGCAGCCTGGGTACACGGGGCCCCACACGCCCTCCCCGGGGGCTCGGCACTCTTGACGGTGAGGCTGCAGCGCCTCACGGAGGAGCGTGGCCACCGTGGTGCCTCAGGGCTTCCAGAACCCTCCGCCCACCTGACCCACAGGCTCTTTCTCTCCTTCCTTCAGAGGCTGCTGCCAGGACGCGGGTGGATGCAGAGTAAGACGTGGCACCTGCCATCAGCCAAGCGGGGGCACGGACAAGGGGCGGGCGGCCTCTTCCCGGAGGTCGGGGAGGCAGAGCTGGAGGAAGGGATAGGTGGTCGCAGACTGAGCTTCGGGACACATCCACGTGGCGGGGGCTCCGGCAGAGCTACGGTCCCGGCGTGTCTGCGAAAGCGCTGCCCTCGGAGCCCGTGAGAAGATGCGAGGCTTACGTCCCGGGCGAGGGGACCTGGCGTCACAAGACCCTAGCAGCCAGCCGAGCCGGGGCGGCACCCCCACTTTGCAGATGAGAAGCTGGAAATCACAAAACAAGGGAGCCCCGCCCCAGGGAACCCGCCAGCCCCCAGCCCCACCTTCACGCGGGAGGGCTCCCCCTTCGAGTCTGTGTGCACACGTGGTCGCCACAGTGACAGGACGGTGCCAGGAGCTGCGCGGTGTGGGACCTAGACCACAGTCACAGCTCCTCAGTGCAGGAAGATACCCAGGCACCTGCGCCGGACACGAAACCGGTCCCGCCTGCAAATAGACGCCGCGTTTCTCGGGTTGGTCACAGGGACAGCGGTGGATGTCACCTGGGGAGCCCAGCAGGCTCTACGAATAACCCAGGACTCTACCCATTTTCCTGGCTGTGTTTCGGCTGCGTGGCTTGTTTTAGGACGTTTCCGACTCCTTTCAGACACTGAATTTTCACCCCTCTGTGTTTGCAAAGGGAGGAGGCATTGATCGATTGGCAAATGGGTATTCTTTCTTTCCTCTCTTTCGGGTTCCTAAAGGTGTGCAACAGAAGCCGAAGTTTACTGCAAGAATATACACTTCCAGACCCCACCCTGTCGGCAGCCCGATCCGCAGACACCGCGGCCACGTCCAGGGCGGGAGGGAAAAGAGGCCCTCGGATTAGCTCACGTCCGAAACAGCTGGGAAGGGAGAAGTTACCGCGGCAAGCATTTTGTTTATACGAGGACTCTTCCTGAAACCTTAATCCTCTGCGTTTCCCTGTACTCCTGATACCCTGACAACCCTCCCCCGCGTGTTCGTTCAGTCCTCGCCGTGAAGCGTTGTAAGAAGACGCCCTCCTCCCGTGCTCGCACTTGCTGCGCTCTGGGAAGGGCACAGTAACGGCCCGACACACGCAAATCCGTCGTACTTTGACAACGCAAGATTTCACTTCTCTCAAATCGCAGGGCAGAGACGCTGGGGGGCAGGTGGGGTGCCGCTGCGTGCAGTCCCTCGGGCACCCGGCATCACGTGGCCTGGCCAGCTGCAGCACGTGGCCTGAGTTGGCCAAGCAGCAGAGAGGATGGGTTCTTCCGTGGGCTGCAGGTGGCATCTCTCGGACAGGGGGGTGCACGGGGACCAGGAGCTGGCGGCCGGCCGTGCGCCCTGGAGAAAGAGACACGCCGTGGGCATCTGTGTCCTCCGGCACCACGTCCCGTGCTAACGCTCAAAGGGGCGGGGCCGTGCCTCCCTCTGCGGAACCCAGTCCACGCTGGACGAGCCCGAGTGTCCATCCACGTGGCGAAAACTGAGGAACGCCCAGCCCGGTCACCCCAGCCTCCCCTCCTGTCCAATGGGAAGCTGGGGGAGCCAGAGCCCGAAGGGGGAGGCACACGCAGTGATCTCTCCCGTGGCCACTTCGAGGGTTTTCTGGTCACAAGGCCCACGGTGCCGCCCCTGCCCTTTACCATGCGCGTTACCGTTCTCCCCCGGGAGACTCCCTAGGAATTAGGTCTACAAAGCAGATCTCCGAGGGCGCGTTCTGAATGTGTGTGCCTACAGCCGTGGCTTCCTGCTGCCCCGGGGACGGGAGCTTCCAGAAGAGCACCAAGGAGGCAAGGAAAGCTCGCGGGTGCCCCGGGTCCCGGGCTGGAGACGATGGTTGAGTTCTGCTCCTCTGACCCAATCAGCACCGACTGTAAGCTGTCGGAAAGCAGGCTCCGCGTCCCACGCACGCGCGTCCCGGGCAGGGCTCCCTGAGCAGGTTAACATTTAATGGGGGAGGATGGCATCTACTCCCAGGGCGATTCTCCACGAGTACATTAAGCCGCTCTGCTCCACTGCTGCTTCCTGGACATGTCAGGTCTCATCCATCCAGTCCAACATTCTTCCGTGTTTCCGGGGCCGTGAAATTGTTCAACAGCCAGCCTTTCATTGTTCCCTCTCGCACAACTCGTTCCATTATTACATCCGATGATGCAACAGCCAGACCCTGAGAGGGTGAAATTCTTGACACAGCCGAGGGCATTTGATGTGGGGCTCTGGGTTCTTTTCCATTTTATCATTTTACGGCCACGAAAACATACAGACGTAATTCTAAGAAGGAAGACGCAATAAAACAAGCTACAAGGAGGGAACTAACTGCATTTTTTGACCTTCGGGTGGCTCTCACACAATTTTAGATTAAATTTTCCTTAAAAATTCTGAAGGACTTAAAAGTTCATGAAGAGGGTGTTTCCGGAGGACAGCCAACCCCAAGACTTGAAGAAAGGGAATCTCAAGACGGCGTGAAGAAACTCGGAGACGACAGGACTGCTGGCTGCCAGCCAACCCGGGCAGAGCACAGGAGAACTCACGTTCTCCTCTCGGGAGATTTGTTTGTCCCTGGGGAAGCTTCCTGAGATGCCTTGTGGTATCTGATAGGACAGGACAAGGCTTTCTCCGCTGTCTTTCCAGAATTCCCTGGAGATATTGTGAAGTTAATTACAAACCTAATTTTGAAAATTACACGATCTGGGTGTTGCGCCCCCTTAGCCGGATGCTGACGTGGGCCGCATTCCTTGGCTGCCACGGACAGGTGTTCAAGTCACAACTGAATCGCTTCTGCCTCCCCTCCTTGTAAAATCACACGGCTCCTGCCAAGCCACTTTTAAATATACCCTTTCTCTCAGCTCATCCCAAATGAAGCACGCTTAATGAATTGGTTTACAGGGAGAGCGGGTGAGTCACCAGCACCTGGGCACAGAGGATGCTACATCAGATAATCACCCCTGGGTGCTTTCAGGTGCCAGGGCAGACGGCGAGGGAAGAGTCCCCACTCAGAAGTAACACAGAAGCAGAGCCGTCGTCATCACCCACGCACAACGGGCAGTGCCTAACCTCGGGGAGCCTGACTCGACATCAGATGGCGTGCATCCACGAGGGGGCCATTTTTCTCAGCCAGGGAGGCGAAACCAAGATGGTCTGCTTACGCCCATACGCATAAAACCAGTCCAAGGCTCTTCCAAACGATGAGCACCTGGCCTTGTTTAAAGCCAGCAGCCTGTCTGGACTGAGCCACTGGCTAGCTCATTCATAAGCGGCTTGCATGAAACGTGGAAGCGGCACGATTATTTAGGGCAAACCCAGAGCCACCAACCCACGGGACAAAACATGATTTTGAGAAGGAAAAGATTCAAGACAGCTCTCCGGTATCAGATACAGACCCTACGGTCGACCCTGAACAGCACGGCTGTTTGACCTGCCCGGGGCCCACTCACACGCGGATTGTTTTCCATAAACGCGGGACAGGTCTCTACATGTGTTTTCTCTTCCTTATGATTTTCTGAGTAACATTTTTTTCTCTACCTTACTTTGCCATCAGAACACAGTGCAGAATGTAGAGCACACAAAATACGTTAATTGACCGTTTCTGTTATCTGTAAGGCTTCTGGTCAACCGTAAGCCACTAGTATCAAGTTTGGGAGGATTCGGAAGTTATGCGTGAACTTTTGACTGCACGGGGCTCAGTGCCCCTGATGCCTGCTTTGTTCAGGGGTCCGATATAATTGTATTCTCAATATCCTGTAACTTGAATGCGGCAAGAGGGGGTGATTTTGCTGTAATTGTTTTAAGGGCACTAAACTCAGCACCCTACCCGAAGTTCCTAACCTGTGCAGGAATACGGCTACCATAAGGGCAAGAGAAATGGAGGGGAGGGAGGAGAAAACAGTACAACAAAGATACCTGCTTTCTGGGGCGGTTTATCTTCTCCGACAAGAACTGTCTCCTCTCTCTCTGCTCAGAGAGCCTAGAGGAAAATGACGTCCAACCTCCTGGCGGGCACTCCCGGTCCGTGTCTGTCCGTCAGCCCTCCTTCCCAGATGACCCTCCGGCATCCTGACACTTCCCCTTGGGGCCAGTGCTGTGCTTGGCCATCTTGAATCTCTTAACAAACTTTGAACAAGGGGTCCCAAGCTTTCATGTTTTACTGGGGGCCACGGATTCCAGAGCGGGTCTCGTGTCGGGCCGGCTGTGTCCCCGCCGGATCCAGGAGACAGCCACGTGCTTGTCCATCCACAGCATCACCACGGAGGGCCTGCTCCGTGCTGGCACAACACCAGGATGGCACCCTGCCCATGTACCCACGTGCCCGGTCCAGCACAATTGGCAGAGAGGCCCAGTGCCGTGACCCCAAGGACCCCCCTTGCCCTTTGGAGGATCCGGAATTACCTGATGGTCGCCCGGTATGATTAACATCATACTCACGCATAGCTTTTCGAGGTAAATATAAGGACTTCGTGAGCAACAAAATAGAGAACTCTTCCAAGTGTTGTTCCGCTGAGTTTGTTAACTTGTGGATAGTGTGGATAGCACAATCGTGTTACGTCGTGGCTTCAGATTTCCTCTGATGGCCAAATCTCATGATTCACCTAAGTACTTCATCAAATGGACAATTGCCAGACTGCCTTTGTTTTGATTTTTATCGGAAACAAATCACAATTTTCTTTCTTCAAGGAACCAGGGTCATCTGGCTCGTGGAACAGAAACACAAAGGCTAAAATGAGCTTGACCTTTGATTTGCCCGAAGGACTTTACATCGAGGGTGGTGACCAAGTGTTCTCCCTCTGCTTTTTGGAAAGATCGGGAGGAAACTGTCTCAACTCCAAATATGAGGGGGAGTTTCCTGCCAATGGAGGCTGTCGAGCATTACAAAGACGCACCCGCGGGACGGTGTGGAATTTCCCCCTCGAAGATCTGCCACGGTCCAGACGGAGTCGATGGTTCCCAAGCCATTTATGCCAGATGTGTTTTGTGTGGGGTTAGAATCACCGGGCTCATAGACGACATCAGGGCTCACGGCACCACATCCAGCGGCCAGACACCGGTGAGAGGACCCTCACGGGAGAGGAAACACTGTTCCAGAAACTTCACTCACACCCAGGGAGCCACGGGCCCAGCGCTGCCACGGCCATTAGGGTCTCATCTGGTTTGGTTTTCAGCCGTTCACTCGGCATCCTCTGGCACGTGGGACAGCAGCCCATCGAGTCCCTTCACTGCTCTTGTCTCCTCCAGACCAGCCCTGTCCAACGGAGTGCAAGCCACATGTGTGTTATTAAATTTTCCACAGTCACATTACAAAAAATAAAAGGAAACAGGTGAAAGTGATTTTAATAACGTATTTTATTTAACCCAGTATATCCAAGATACTATCATTTCAACACGGAACCACCGCGAACCTATTGTTACTGAGGCACGTTACATTCTGTTTGTGCACCGTCTCTGATATCCCAGAGCTCATCGGTAGCACACGTTTCAGCGTGAGCAGAGACGCTTGACGTGCTCAACAGCCACACACGGCCAGTGGCTGCCACAGTGGACAGCTGACTGCAGACAAAGTTGAGATGCTCTTGTGTGACCTTATGGCAACTATAAGATTGGTATTTACATGATCTGAAAGAATATCCCAATTAATAGATGTGTTTCCTTCTGGTATTTTTTCCCTTTGACTTTATTGAATTTTGGAAGGTGAAAGGTGTGCATTGGAGCAGGCGGGGGCAGGGTTGACAGCTTCTGTGACTTGGAGACAGCCTGGTGCAGCGAGAAGAAAGTCACCTCAGTTCCCGGAAGCAGGGCCTGGGGCGAGGATCTTGCACAGTGACATCTAGGGGTGGGGGGATGCTGCAGGGAAGGGACAGTGAGGAAAGCGGGGTGGGGCAGGGGTGAATCTGAGCAGAGAGGGGCTGGGCTGCAGACCAGAGCCACCCCCATCCTGCAGGAGCCTCCGGCCCAGCTGGGTAGACACCCTAGAGTGTTCGATTCAGTATGTCCGGGTGGGACCTGAGAATCTGTACCTCCAGCTGGTGTCCAGCTGGCGTAGCGACACAGGTGCCCTAGGTTGGGTTTGCTTTGAGAACCGGCTTTCCTCTGGAGCCCGCCTGGGGCCCAGGGGTCAGGTGTGTGCACCCGTGCCCACCGGTCGTTGGCCGTGTGCGCGGCGGTGCGTGACCCCTGTTGGCTCAGAGGCATCCGTACTTTCTGCTGAAGGAGACGGCTGCACGGTGGGCAGGTCGCTCCCTGCCCTCGGGACCGGGCACGTGAGCAGGACAAGACACCGAGCCGGCCTCTAACGCCCAGCGGCTCCTTCAGTGGAGGCAGCCCAGGGGCTGGTCTGATGCAGCTCAGGCCGGTGGAGCCGACGGAATGCAGCTTCTTGGGCCGCGGGGCCCAGCGGACCCAGTCCTCTCCTCTGCTCCAGGGGTCCTCACGGCTGCTTGAGCTGCCTGCCCCCACGCAGGGAGACCAGAGCTGAGATAAAATGCCCTCCTGGCCAGTGGTTCAAAATTATCTGTTTCTAACAAGTGGAGACGGGCAAGTACAAGGAAGTGCACCCACCACCCAAACGAGCGTGGGACTCGGATGCCCACAGCCTCCCTGAACCCTCCGTGGTCTCAGCAGGGACTCTAGGGACACTGGGGTGCTGGGGAGAACGTTCAGGGCTCTGGCCCCCAAGTGGGGCGAAAGGAAACCGGGGCTTCCCGGGGGTTCGGCGTAGCTGAGTGGGGGAGGAACACAGAGACTGGTGCCCACGGCCACCCTGAGAGAGGCCGGGCTTCCCTACGGGGACCAGGCGGAGGGGTTCAGAGCAACGATCTCAGAGACACAGGATGAGGAGGCCCAGGGAAGTCCCGGCTGACTGGGAGGAGATCTTCAGATCGAAACCCGCCCGGGTCAGCCAAGAGCCGCCTGGCCCGCCCTCCTGCTGCAAGTGCTGTGCACACATTCTCATGTTCTGCCAGGGCGATTTTAAGAGAAAATTAATAATAGGGTTCCAAATTAGGTCACCTAAGACATAAGCGATAACGACCGGTAATCTCGTAAAATGAAGGTGTAGACAATGTCTCCTTTCTGACTCGCGGGAAACGTCTTTAAAGGAA
Organism: Panthera uncia; assembly: GCF_023721935.1. Classification (NCBI taxonomy): domain Eukaryota; kingdom Metazoa; phylum Chordata; class Mammalia; order Carnivora; family Felidae; genus Panthera; species Panthera uncia. Next base: position 151,281,899 of record NW_026057577.1, read on the forward strand.
ACATCAGCGCACTTTATCTGGGCGGATTTCTCAGGCTGAACCGAAGCCTATTAAAGAGGGCAAGGACAACCAAAATACATGACGAGACAGAAAATATTCGTGATTGCAATGACTTTAGGTGAAAATGAAGTAAACTAACCTGACCCTTGCAAACAAGAGATGTCGTGGACAAGATGGGGCATAGAGAGGAGCGGTGGGGAATGTGAGGGTCCCAGGGGCTATGACCCCAGTGACGTGGCCCCAGGGGACGTGGCCCCAGGGGATGTGGTATTAGCCCAGGTGGCAGCAGGCAGTGTTGCCTTAACTGTCGAGTGACTCCCTGAGCCGGCTGTCACCTTACCTGGGATCAGACCAGACCTGTGGCTCTCAAATGCCCATAGAGCTTTTGCTTCACTACTAGGAATTTATCCAAAGGATATAAAAATGCTGATTCAAAGGGGTACGTGGACCCCAATGTTTATAGCAGCACCATCGACAGTAGCCAAAGTATGGAAAGAGCCCCAATGTCCATCGACGGATGAATGGATCGAGAAGATGTGCTTTATACATACAACGGAGGATTACTCGGCAATCAAAAGGAATGAAATCTTGCCATTTGCAACTACGTGGATGGAGCTGGAGGGTATTATGCTGAGAGAAATTAGTCAGGCAGAGAAGGACAAATGTATGATTTCACTCATATGTGGAATTTAAAAAACACACCAGATGAACACAGGGGATGGGAAGGAAAAATAAGGTAAAAAGAGAGGGGGACAAACCATAAGAGGCTCGTAAATACAGAGAAGAAACTGAGGGTTGCTGGACGGGCAGTGGGTGGGGGAGGGGTCGGTGGGGGAGGGGCACCGAGGAGGGCACCTGTTGGGATGAGCACTGGGCGTTTTGCGTAAGTGATGAATCACTAGGTTCTACTCCTGAAGCCACGACTGACTACACTGTATGTAAACTAACTTGAATTTAAATTAAAAGAAATTAAAGCCGAGGAAAAATTAAATATGCACTTAAGTCATTTAAAAGTAACCGTAACAGACTCGCAACTCACACCCCTGTTACCTCTTCTGTTTCTTCTCTCAAGCACTTAACAAGCACTTAACTTCCTTGACTTGTGGGCTTCACCGAACCGGCCCACGGCCCGACCTGGTCCGCAAGCCGTGGCCGTGGCCGTGGCCGTGCCATCCAGCTCCATGGCCACTAGCTCTGTGGGCCGCTGGGCACAGGAATGTATAAATGTAAAATGCACAAAAGGGATGTGGGCCTTGAAGGAAGTGGCACAAAAGGGACGTGAAACACTTCGCCCCATTTTTTATATCAGGTGCATGTTAAAGTGACAATAGTTTGGATGTTCCCGGTTAAATAAAAGACATATTAAAATCAGTTTCCTCTGCCTTTTTACTTTTTTCCACTGTGAGTACTAGAATATTTAAAACCCCCACGGGGCTCACATTCTGTTTCTAGGAGGCAGGGCTGACCCGGAATGCCTTCATATTGTACCAATTGTCCCACGTCCCCAGGAAAGAACTCTGCACTCTTAAGAACTCAACTTACAGACAAAAGCATAAAACATGGCACTTGGAAAATACTGGAAAAAAATAACCTCCGTCCCCATTTCCCAATTACACAAATTTACTTGTCAAGAACCAAGATATTTCCCAAGCGTACGAGGCAAAACTCCTAAAGATGAAGTAAGGTTCATTTGGAAAAGAAAGAAAGAAGAGAAGCTCTCCCCAGGCGGAAGCGTGTTTCCGTGGCTGGCTGAGCGCCGTCCTGGGTCTGCATTGATGGAAGAGAATATGAAGTCGTTCATAGCCGCAGAAAAATGATTTTAATTCCGCTGCATGTTTGAGCAAATTGCCAAAATGTAGCCGTGGTTTTCCTGTGTTACCAATTAGCAGCCTGGCAGGATGACGGAGTCAGGCTCCGGAAACGCCACGGACGGGGGCTCCGTGTCTCTGGGAGGGAAGAGCCTTTCGGGGAACTTGGTTGTAAAGCAAACTTCCCTGCTTCCATTCTCCAGGTGATCGTTGCCCTGTCGCCGCCCACGGGAAATCGCGCTGCCCTGACGGAGCTTACGTTTCGTGCAGACAGACAGCAAGTGACAGGCATGTAGACGGACGGACCGGACGGGGCTATCCTAGATAGCGCTCGGTGCCACGAAGAACCGAGAAGAGACGCAGGGCAGCGCGGTTGGGTGGGCGTGGGGAGGAGGGACCGTCTGAGCTGAGCGGGGTGACAGGCCGGAGCGCAAAGACCAGGAGGCAGCGGTCCTGGGCAGACACAGGGACAGGGCGGGACGGAGGTGGGAAGGACAGAAGGCTGAGGCCATCCTTGCTGGACCTCCCCACCCCCAGCCCCGTCTAACTCCATACTCCCGAGCAACACGTGGGCGACGGGGTCACCTGCCGGGTGCGCTGGCAGGACTGGAGGGGTTGACGCGTTGGCTCTGAGAAGCCGCCTGGCTGTGGCCGCGCACTGAGGGAAGGAGGGAGGACCAGGTGTGGGCACCCACAGAGCTGGCTGGTGACACGCCTGTGTGCCCCCGCCCATCTTCCGCCTCGGGCAGGCCCAGCGGAGTGTCGGGGGCTGACGGCCACCAGGCGGACGGAACACAGCTCCCAGGATGGCCATGTTAAAGACCTTGGCCTGCCCGTTTGATGAGCCCCCGAGACGTGGCCGTTGTAGCAGGACACCTAGTCTGTCATTTTCCAGCCTTGAGGAGGGACGCGCCCGCAGGGGAACAAGGCTGGAGAGGACTGTGGGAAAGGGGCCAGCGTGAGCCAGGAGGACCGCGGTGGGGTCTGGGGAGAGCATGTTGGGGGGGAGGTGAGCAAACGGGGGCTGACTCGTGTTAAAATGGATGTTAGCAGGGCGCATGGGTGGCTCAGTCGGTTGAGCGTCCACCTCTTGATCTTGGCTCGGGAGACGATCCCAGGGTCGTGAGGCGGAGCCCCGAGGCGGGCTCTGCACTGAGTGTGGAGCCTGCTTGGGATTCTCTCTCTCTCTCTCTCTCTCTCTCTGCCCCTCCCTGGCTTGCACAAACTCTCTCTCTCACACATAATAAATAAACAAACCAACAAACAAACAAAGGACAGCGTCAGCTGCTGTGGAAAAGCACCTTGTACGGGTCCGGGGTGTTTGTGGCTTTTGTTCAAAAGAAGGTGTTTAACTTCCTGTGCTCAGGTGGTTAAATAAGGGAAATCAAGTCACAAACTTAACCAACAACCAACAGGGAGGAATGTAACAAGAAGCCAGTGTCCTCAAGGGGCCCAGAGGTACGCTTTGCCCCAAGGATCCCCGTGACCACGACCCTGTGCGCTCTGAGACCCAGGGGCGGGGGGTCTCCATTGCCAGCTTTTGCTTCGTGCTCACCGGGAACCACTGACCCGTGAGCTGCCGGTGGCCCTGAACTCATCTTCTGCCAGGACCTCCCTCGAGGTCGCGTCGTCCCCTCCTCACAACCTTCCAAATGCCGTCCACCAAGTTCCCCGCTCGTCACTCCCGGGGCGAGTCTCGTTCCCCCACACGTGGCGGTGCCACGACGCTCGAATGTGGCCACCTCACCTGCCTTCCCGCCTCTCCCGTCTCCCGGCTGCCGCCACCGGCCAGCTCCTCTCGGGTGTGGACGTGGGGACAGCCGGCCGACCGGGGCGCCCCCCACAGCCAACCCCTTATCATCTCCATCGCCAACAGTTATCTTACAAACCGCCGTGGCCCCTGCCGCCACGATGGTCCCCGTCCACCAGAGAGAACCAAGACCGTCAGCTTGAAGGCCGCCGGCCACCTTGCTCCCTCTGCCCTGGTGCTGGCACAACACGTAGCTGTAGACGCCTAGGGCCCGGCTCACTGTTCCCTGTGGCACCGGGGACGCTCCCACCATGTGCTACCAAGGCGGCTGGCTTCCCACGGCTGCCCCCGTCCCCACCACGCATCGGCCACGTTGTGCTGGAGGCGCCCCTACCTGCCCGCCTTGCTCCCCGGCTGTGAGCTGTGGCTCCTCGGGCACCCGTCTGTCGGGCACCGAGCTCGGGGAGACGGTGAGGAGACGGTGGGACCCGTGGGCTGCACAGGCCAGACCTGCTGCCGAATCCAGGTTCACGACCGTTCACGCTCCACAAAGAGGAGTTTCCTCCTGCGCTGTGAGGTGAACATTGTGAACACGCCAGAGGGGGGTGAGGCGGCTGTGGTGTGGGCACGTGTGTGCGTGTGTGACACTCTCCACAGCGGCTGGCGTGGCAGGGGCCCCCGGGACGGGCTTGTAGCCATACATCCGGGTAAACCTCTCCAGCTGGGCACAGAGGGGCCTCCGGGGGCACTTCTGACACGTGCCGGGTGACCCAGGATGCCCAAAGTCCCAACCCTGTCCTTTGTGGGGCAAAGACCAAGTTAGGACACTGCAGGGTAAGCCTGAATTCTTAACCGCCGACTTATGGGCCCCACCCACTGCAGTTATCCACGGTGCTGTGTCCTAAGACGTCCCTGAGGTCAGTGCATTAGTGACAGTGGATCGCCAGTCCTGCGAGGCACAGGGGAGGCTCTGAGAGCCTTCCTCCGGTCGGTACAGAACTCGGTTTCATGAGAGTCTCTGTTCAACGACACGTGGATTCACACACGTTGATCTCGCAGGGCAGCACGGGTGACAGGCCTCAAGGAAGCTGACCCCAGGGGCCGTGTCAGTGTCCTCCCACGTTCGGGAACGCCAGACAGACTCCTCCGCACTTCCGGGGACACTGTGAACGACAACATCACCAATGAGAAAGAACAAACGTGTGGAAAACGTGGTTCCGAGCCGACCGCGAGAAGGACACTTGCCTACTGCGGGACAGCCCGGACAAGACAGCAGAGCATCGCCTTGCTGGGCACGTGGGCACATCGGTGTCCAGAGACTCAACGTTTTCATGCCACGCTCTGTGATGGGTGTTGATTTGGGGGTACGTATCAGTTTCAGTGAGGGTCTCCCGTCTGTGAGCGTGCCGGGCTGTAGGGAAGACGTGGGCCAGAGGCCGTGGCCCGGCCCAGTTGGATACATAAAACGTGAACAATTGTCGTACGTGAGTTACAGACACGCTGCTGTGTCAGTTTGGGGCCCAGGGGAGGCCAGGGGAACCACAAAACCAGGAGAGCGTCTACGGGAGAGACCAGAATTGTGTGGGTCTCAGAGGTCAGATGGGCCGTACCTAAATAGTGATGAGAGAGAGACAGAGATGCGCAGGGAAGGCGTTCCGGGTCCACGAACGTGCTCTCCGTCCAGGACAAACGGACACAAGGGTGAGGTTCGCTCCCAGCTGCAGCAGGAGGTTTGGCCCAACCCCAGAGCCACAGGAGAACCGGCAGGGATTCAATAATCTAACACGAAGGGGGGCCTAGGACCCAAGTAAAGTAAAATGCAAACAATGTATGGTAGGAAATCATTTCTGATTTGAGCTGCAACACTTCTCAACAGCTATGTCCGCCTCGATGAGAACGATTTCCAAGGTGGGTTGTGATCACACTTTCCGAAGCAGACTGGTTGCCCCGCATGTCCTAGGACGGCACTCCGGGGTTTCTCTCTAACCCCCTCGGCTGACCGACAGGGAGGGGACTTGCCGAAACCGCATCTGTCCCCACAGGCAGAGTCTGGGAGGCAGCGGCTCCCCTCCCGGGGCCCAGACCCCCCCGCACCGAGGGCACAGCACCGTGAGACACGCTCCACCAGGACGACGCTCGCCGGACGGTGGGACAGCAAAGTCGAACAAGTACGAGGAACGCTGGACCGCGGTTTGATTCCTGGGGCCTCCGCCTGCAGGGTCCACGCCACTTCAGGCAGGACCGGGTCCGTGAGCGCGGCTGGCGAGGCCTCCGAGGTGGGTTCCCGCCAGCGCACGGGCGCCACGTGGCCGCTGAGGCACGGGTGGCCGGCCCTGGAAGCTCGGAGGTGCGTCACCACAAAAGAGAGATCCTGGAGAAAACTTAATGAGCTAACGGTGATTTCAGACCCGCGATTCTTTCTTCGAGGGGGTCAGGAGAGGGCTCTGTGGGAAGGCGGCTTCCTCTGGGCCCCTGGGGTCCAGGGCCAGGCTGTTGGGGTGTCTGTCATCCACGGAGACGGGGCCACGCAAGGTGGCCTCAGATCTGCACGGACAGCTGTGCAGGAAACCACAGGGCCCGCTCCGTGGGGCCCCTCTCCCGCAGCCCCATCACCCCGTCACTCGGCCCCGCCCTCCAGACGCCACCAGGAGGCCGAGAGGCCGGCTGCCGTCCTCTTGTGACTCTGGTGTTCGCAAGGACCTTAGTCACAGCAATATCAGCAACAGTGGTGAGCACCCCAACACAAATAGAGGGCAGGCCCCTTCGTGTTGATTTCAAAGTTCCCGGGAGAGGCCCCTCTGATCCTCTGCAGGAGGCGGCCAAGATCAAGGTCTGACACGGCCTCTCCAGCTGCATTTCCATCCTGGGGAAGGTCGCCTTCCTGGCCTGGTGACAGCCACCCTCCGCCACCAGCCCCAGCACGCCCCTAGAGGCCCCGGCCGCCTCCTGGGGTACCGGGAAATGATGCAAGCAAAGCGCATCCTCATTTTAGAATAAACAAAAGCCATGCTGCCTTGCTACAGAGAAATCTCTGGGGAGGAGGGGGGCCCAGGCCTGGAGCTGATGGGGAGCTCCCCTCTGGGCCCGGACGTGGGCATCATTAGTGTAGATGAAAATCCACGGGGGTGGATGAGAAAAAGCCAGGATCCTGGGGCCCCAAACACAAAGAGCAGGTCGAAGAGGGGAATTGGGGACAGACGAGCCGCCCCACCAGTGGGAAGATGTGAAGAAACCCATCAGGTCACCGGCGCCCGGAGTTGAGTGTGTGCCGTTTTAGCGAGTGTCGGGCAGAATCCAGGTAAGAGCTGGAAACGAGCGCCAGGGGCCGGCCCAGCAGGCGGCAGGAGGTGACATGCATGCTGTTCGGGCAGCGGCGGCCACCAGGACTCGGCCCCGGTCAGCCGAGTGGCTTCCTTCTCCAGGTGCCCTTGTGACAGCCCTGCCCAGCCCCAAACTCCCCCTCCCCCTGCTCCCGGGCCCCCAGACTGGCCGGGTCTGCACTCCTGGGACCCGCCGGGCAGGGCCCCATCCATCCTCCCTCTGCCAGGGTCCCCGCAGCCGTCTGTGAACTCCGGGCTGAGCAGACTTGTCGTCACCACCCCCAGCCCGAGAAAGGACAGGAAAGCACAGGCCAGCCGGTTTCTGGAACTCATTGGTCAGGCTGGGTGGTTCCGATGAGTGTGGACAGGACGCCCATAGACTGCGTGGTGCTGTCCCCAAATCCCCCAGGATTTAGGACTTGAGTTTTAGTGTGTGAACAGCCCTACGTATCACTTGAAAACGAACAAACACGTTCACTCAGTGAGTTTAGATTCTGTGACTGAAGAGCCTTGAGAATCTACTTTTGTGCCAAAACAGAGAAGCAGGAAGTACTCCTCTCCAGCAGCCGCCACCCTGAAAGCGTGGCCAGCTTGTCCGGAGACGCTTTCGAGGGCACGTCAGACCAAACGACAAGGACCATTGGCGTGACGGCCACCATCTCCCAGGCGCCCCCCAACCCTGCCAGCACCGCTGGATACGTTATGTTACGTCGCCTGCCAGAGATGCCACGGGGAACGGACACGGGAGCTGCCCCACGGGGCCCTGGGGTCCAGGGACAGAGGTCGGCTCCAGCCTGGGGCCATGCTCTGTGTCACCTGGGGCGCTGGGACTCACGCCTTCAGGACGGGGGGCTCTGGGTGCTGCAGGGGCCGAGGTGACACGGCAGTGTGCGGGTGCCCCTGTCCCAGGTCGTGGGCTCTGTGGGGCCCGATCCACAGATGATGAAGCCGAAGGTCACGGTCAACAGCCAGCAGGTGGCAGGACTGACTGAGCCCAAACCCGGGGATGCTGTGCCACAGTCACTATTGACTGTGGGGCAGCCAGTCGGCCACGGCTCCGGAAGGACACCCGGCAGCACATCATGTGACTAACGAGGCCGTAAGGGCGCTCAACTACCCTCTTCATCAGGGCCCCAGAAACCGGCGTGGGGGCTCCGAGAAGTCCCTAGGGGAGGGGGCACCACAGTTGAGACTCCGGGGTCGTGAACCGTCTGAGGTGTCATGGAACCCTCGCAACCTGAGGGCGTCAGGACGCCCAGAAAGGAGGCTGGACCCAGAGCGATGCACCGGGCGTCGCGGGGCTCGCGGCCAGGCGTGGCCTCTCAGAAGGCCTGCTGGTCTCCCCCCACCCCTTCTCTTCAGCTGGGAAAACGGCAGGGGGAGCGGTGACTCCACAGAGGAAGGCACACAGGTGCAGACGACCCGGCGGGATTTTTAACCTGACGTCGGGACACCTTGCCAGGCCTGACCCGTCGCGGTCTGCCTCGTCTGAGAGGGAGTGCAGCAGGTGTTCGCCCAGACTCAGTCGGGTGCCCCGGCCTAGGGAATGCTGGCGGTTCTCCAACCACATATCCCGCGGCTCCATCGAGACTCGCCTGCGAATCTGTTTTCACAACGCTCTGTCCCTTAGGATAAACGCATCCTGAACTTGCTCAAGGGACACGCGCCAGTTAGAATGGTAACATTTTCCTGTGAGAGTATTATGCCTGCCCAGCCTGGTTCTTGCAAGGCCGCGGCAATAACCTTTCCGAAGGAAAGGTGAAGACTGTGTTAGTATCGTGTTAATATCACACGCCCCATGGTGATCCTGACGTTTGGAGTCAGAAGCTGAGCCCGAGAAATTACGCGATCCCTTTAAAACAATAACGCCCGATACCTACATTGAGCCACTAGGACCCCATACTCTTCTGAGCATCTTATAAATCATAATATTCTGGGTTCGTTTTTATAGTAAGCGATTAATAATCGGAAAGTGACCTGTGATAGCGTAATTAAATCTAACAGCGTGCTGAGGCCATTAGATTAACAGACCTCTGATTTATCGTGGGAAACGCACGTGGAGCTCTGGGGACAATCTAGCGTTCTAGAAGACCAGTTGTGTGTGTCGCAGGGACCCAGAAGAACCGACCCACGGTGGCCACAGACCCTGGAGAAAGGGCTCACGTGGCGGGAACTCTACCCCAAAACTCGACCGAGTGAAATGTTCCACGAAATAGGAACTTCCTTTTCGAAGCATGTTTTAAAGTGCCGTAGAACACAAGGTTTTCCCCAAAGACAGCCGAAGATCAACGAGGCCACCTAGGAAACATCAGGGTCCTGGTTAGAAAGAGGTCTGGAGCTCGCAGATTACGAGGTGATGATGCAGGTCAAATGTCGTACCAAAAAGACAGCATCACAGGAGAAACTGCTCTTTTTTTTAAGTTTATTTCTTTTTGAGAGACAGAGGTGGGGGAAGGGCAGAGAGAGGGAGAGAGAGAATCCCAAGCAGGCTTCACGCTGTCAGCACAGAGCCCGACACGGGGCTCGAACTCAGAAACCATGAGATCGTGATCTGAGCTGAAGTCAAGAGTCGATGCTTAACCCACCGAGCCCCCCATGCGCCCCCCACCCGATGTTTAAAAAGAAATCGTTCGGGCGCCTGGGTGGCTCAGTCGGTTAAGCATCCGACTTCAGCTCAGGTCACGATCTCGCGGTCCGTGAGTTCGAGCCCCGCGTCGGGCTCTGGGCTCATGGCTCAGAGCCTGGAGCCTGCTTCTGATTCTGTGTCTCCCTCTCTCTCTGCCCCTCCCCCGTTCATGCTCTGTCTCCCTCTGTCTCAAAAATAAATAAACATTAAAAAAATAAAAAAAATAAAAAATAAAAAATAAAAAGAAATCGTGGGCCATCCCGAGGCGATGGGTGGGGGCCAGGACCCTGCTCTTCCTTGTTTCTTGTTTGGACCTGCGCTGTACCCGGGAGCCGCCTGGACTCTGTCAGGGCGTCTGGCACCGGGTCCCCTGGCAAGGGGAGGGGTGCGGGGAGAGGGGAGGCAGGTGGGGGGCGTGGCACTGGGAAGCGGAGAGCCGTGGGAACCGGCGATGACAGACGAGGGGCGGGAGCCCAGCCCTGTGATGAGGGCCCCGCCTGGGGCGGCCCCAGGTGGTGGTGCAGGGCGTGCTCGGACGGCCCCCGGTGCGCGCCCCTGGAGAAGCCCCAGCAGCAGCGCCGGTGGGGGGGGCCCGTTTGCTGAGCGCGAACAAAAGGCCGAGGGCCTGCCAGCCTTTCCAGCACAGCCGCCCCACCTCGCCCTCCGGGGCCAGGGAGGGGCCCTTCCCCGACTTGAAAGGGAAGCGTGAGGATCGGGCGCCCACACGAGCCCTGTGGTGGGTTTGCCCGACGGGGGCGCACGCCTGGGGCTGGCTTCTCAAAGAGCCCACAACAACTAGCTGTGGTTCTCTGTCCTCACGCCTTAAATGTCGTACTGCTCACAGTATTCGGGTGGCTGTTCACCGTTCCCCAGACACGACTCGTGTCGCACACAAGAAACGCCGTGGGTCGTTCCGAGTCTAACCATCCCCCTCCGTCCCTGCAGTGACGTTCCCGAGGGCTCCGCACCCACAGACGGAGGGAGGCCCGCTGGGTCGAGAGCGGCGATCCCGACCTCGACGGACAGGAAAACGAGGGGTCGCTCACCTGAGGACGTCTGCTCATGCGGCCTGATGATGCACTGATGCGGCCGCTGGGCCACCAGCGGCCTCTGTGTCACCGAGCCCACAGAGAAAGAGAAACACGTCGCCGGGAGTGTGGGGTCAGAGCACCTGAAAGACAGAAGGGGCTTCCGTCCTGGAGACGAGCACAGAGCACAGACACTGCCGGGTGACGTGTCCCTCGGTGCCACGGCCGCTGCTCACGCCTCGCAGAAAACCCGTCCAAACCCGCCCTCCACGGTGAAGACATTGCTTACCCTCCTTTGGAGCCAACGTGCAATCAGATGACAGTTTTGCAGGAAAGTCGGGGCCTCTGCTCGGAACACAGAGGGAAGAAAATCTGCAGGAAACGTCTGTGCAGCCAGAGCAGCACCACGGGCTGGGCGGACCCACTCCGGCCAGGGCGCATCCGGGGTGGGTGTCACCCCACGGCCCACCCTCCCCCCCAACCCTGGGGTGTGAGCACACCTGCAGGGGGAGCCCAGGGCTGCAGCAGGAGGCAGACGGCCGGTGAGGGAGGGAACCAGAGGGACGGCCCTCTGAACACTCACTCTGGGAAAGCAAGGCCCTGCCGGGCTGCGTCTCCACCGAGGTCCCTCTGACCACGTCTCCCCAGCTCCCCACGGCCGGCCGCTGTGTGTTTCTCGTCCTCCTGGCCCCGCACAGTGGCAGGGCCAGCCTCTCGCTGCTCCCCCTGCGCTGCCTCAGCTCCCGTGTCCATGAGGACCCACCTGTGAGACGCTGAGACATCAACTGCTGGCAGGATGGACCACAGGCGCCCGCCTAGGAGACCCAGGCCTGGCGAGACCAGCCTGACATGTGTCAGGAAGGCCGGCCAGGGGCCCCCTTCACAGGCAGGGTCTCGGCTTCGGGGGAGCCTCGGCTCTGACCTGAAGGCCTTTCAACTGATTTGACCAGGCCCACCTAGATGACGCAGGATGACCTCCTTTACTCAGTCACCTAACTCTGGAGTTTGCTCCCATCTACACAACGTTGGCTGCACCGCCCAGAGGAGTGTTTGGGCAAACGGCAGCAGGAAAGCCCTGCACCCCTCCATCGAACTGGCAGGAAGACCAACGTGTCTTTCGGGCCTTTGTCCTCCCTGGAGCCCCACCTCCCAGAGCTGACACGGGTCGGGAAAGACCGCTGGAGCCCGGCCGGTCGTGTCTTTGGGCTGCAGGCTCCCGGCCCGGCCGCCCACGGGGTTCAGGGCCTAAGGGGACCTGCGGTTCTGAAAGCAAACGTCGTGTGGAACTCAAGGGACGGGGAGTCCAACCCCGGACGGTCATCGGGCGTGTGGCCAGGGCAGCTCACCACAGTGAGGCCCTCTGCCTCAGTTTCTCTCTAGGGGGATGAGGAGGAAACCCACAACTCCCCGCAGGCCATGTGGGGCCACCCGAAGGATCAAGATTCAAATAGACTTCATCACTTTGGGCCCCGAGAGGAGGGAAAGCCCAGAGAAGCCCACTTCAGGGAAGTTTCGTAGGAAAACGCAGACAGGCTGCACCCCTCCCCTCGGCCCCGCCAGGCCCCGGCCCCGAAGGACACGGAGGGACCTCGAATGCGTGTTCCGCCACGACGGGAGCCAGTCGGAAAAGGACGCACGGTGTACGACCAAGTCCAGGACCTTCTGGAAAAGGAAAACTGTGGGGTCACTGAGAAGCTCAGAGGGGTCGGGGTGTGGGGGAAGGGTGAGCAGGTAGAACACAGAGGGCTCACCGGGCAGGGGCACTCGTACGACACGACCACGACGGACACGTCACGTAGGCCATGGTGCGCACTGCACCACAGTGTGTCACTCGTCACGTGGCCATAATTCACGCTGCCCCATGGCGCGCCACAGCGTGTCAGTGCTGGTCCCTCCGCTGCAACGCGCGTCCCGCGCCCGCACTCATGCAGGACGTTGGGACCCGGGAAGCTGTCGGTGGGTGAGAGCGAAGGGGGCGGGGGGGCTCCATGTACTTCCTGTTCAGTCTTCCCGTAAACCCAGAACCGCTCCCAGAAAGAGCCGATGAGCCATAAAAACAGATCCTCCGACCCAATGAGCAAAAGCCTCCTGCTTCCCTCCCGCGCACCGCCCCAAGCAGGCCTGCGGCTCCCGTCACAGCGGCCATCCTCCCGCCACGTGCCTCCCTCCTCCCCATGCCTCCGTGCTCCCCGTGCACAGACGTGCTCCCCGTGCCTCCGTGCTCCCCGTGCACAGACGTCTTCCCGTGTTTCTGTCCTCCCCGGCCACAGACGTCCTCCCCGATCCTCCCTCCTCCCTGTGCACAGATATCCTCCCCGTGCCTCCCTCCTCCCTGTGCACAGACGTCATCCCTGATCCTCCCTCTTCCCCATGCCTCCGTCCTCCCCGGGCACAGACATCCTCCCCGATCCTCCCTCCTCCCCGTGCACAGACG
>NW_026057577.1:151294874-151306989 GCF_023721935.1 Panthera uncia
AGACGTCCTCCCCGATCCTCCCTCCTCCCCGGGCACAGACGTCCTCCTTGATCCTCCCTCCTCCCCGGGCACAAACATCCTCCCCGTGTCTCCATCCTCCCCGGGCACAGATGTCCTCCCGTGCCCCCGTCCTCCCCGGGCATAGACGTCCTCCCCGATCCTCCCTCCTCCCCGTGCACAGGCGTCCGCCCTGATCCTCCCTCCTCCCTGGGCACAGACGTCCTCCCTGATCCTCCCTCCTCCCTGGGCACAGACGTCTTCCCCAATCCTCCCTTCTCCCCATGCACAAATGTCCTCCCGTGCCCCCATCCTCCCCAGGCACAGACGTCCTCCCCGTTCCCCCGTCCTCCCTGGGTACAGAGTCCTCCCCGATCCTCCCTCCTCCCCAGGCACAGACATCTTCCCCATGCCCCCGTCCTCCCCGGGCACAGACGTCCTCCCCATGCACAGACCTCCTCCCCGTGCACAGACGTCCTCCCTGATCCTCCCTCCTCCTCATGCACAGACGTCCTCCCCGTGCCTCCGTCCTCCCTGGGCACAGACATCCTCCCTGATCCTCCCTCCTTCTCGTGCACAGACGTCCTCCCCGATCCTCCGTCCTCCCCGTGCACAGACGTCCTCCCAGTGCCCCCATCCTCCCTGGGCACAGACATCCTCCCCGATCCTCCCTCCTCCCCGTGCACAGACGTCCTCCCCGATCTTCTGTCCTCCCGGGGCACAGACGTCCTCCCCCTGCCTCCATCCTCCTCGTGCACAGACATCCTCCCCGTGCCTCCGTCCTCCCGGTGCACACCGCAAACACGCCTCCCCCACGACCGGCCCCAAACGCAGGAGGAAGCCAGCGCAGCCGGGACACCGTTCCCCCCTGGTGGTGAGGGCAGCAAGCTCGGTGAGCGCCCTGTCTCCACGCTGCGAGCACCCAGGACCCAGGACCCAGCCCGCAGCCGGTTGATCTCCAAAGCCGCCAAGCCCTCCCATGGGCCTCCCGCTCCGCTCCGCGCGGTCGGTGGTGTCTCCACCCCGAGCTCCGCAAGGAGGCGGCCGTGGCTGCAGCCGCACGCAAGTGCCACGGCGGCCTCCGCCCGCCAGGGGGGGCACCACGGCCCCTCCGCCAGTCCCGCGGCCGCCACGGGAGGGGGCGGGAGACGACATCCCCCGCGACGTTTAGTGTCAAGCGGTGTGGGCGGCACACCCCTGGGGGGAGAAGCCCAAGTCGGCCTCCCCGAGACTTTCGGTCCCTCGTCCGCAACCAGGGAGAATCACCCCACGTGCGACGTACTTGCAACAAAGCGGCGAAACCATGTTCCTAAGTGTTCGGCGGGCGCACTCGGGGACGTCTAACAAACGGAGGCACGCGCGCCCCCGCCCTTCAGCCCCGGCCACCGTCCGTCACGCGGAGGGCACCGCCCGCCCCGCGCTGGAAACACACTTCATCCTATTCAGCTCTTTGGTGGGAACGCTCCGTTCGTCCTGATCCACACGTGCCAGGCTGCAGCACGGAGCCCGCCCGGCCCTCCCCTGCACGGCCACCCCTCCCCGCCCGCAGCGAGGACCTTGCGCCGACCAGTCTCGGAAAGGAGTGTCACGCCGTGGCCCCTGCACCGTGACTCCACCACACGTGGAGTTCTGGATGAGGCAACACCAACCATGACGGAAAAATAGAGCAGACGGGAAACAGAGCCTGGCTCTGGGGCCAAGGGGTCCTGGTGGAGAAGGACAACGCTCTTTGTTTCTTAAGTTCATTTATTTTGAGACAGAGAGAGAGAGCACAACCAGAGGGGGGTGGCAGGGGGAGAGAGAGAGAGAGAGAGAGAGAGAGAGAGAGAGAGAATCCCAAGCAGGCTCCTTGCTGTCAGCGCAGAGCCCGACGTGGGGCTCGAACCCAGAAACCGTGAGACCAGGACCTGAGCCGAATCAAGAGTCCGATGCTTAACCGACTGAGCCCCCAGGCGCCCCAGGAAGTGCTCTGACTTCTCAGAGGTTTGGGCTTCACGGGTGTTCGCATTTGTCAAAACACAGAGAAGGTTCATGGAGATTTAGACATTTTATTTATACTTGCTAATATTTATCATACTTTTCTCCAAAGCAAAGCAACTGAGAAGGTCCCGAGTTCCAGGTAATGACGCTGCTGACGTCTGGAGAGACCGTGCGTGCCCGTCCCCCTCTACTTCGACGTGGCAGATGCGAGAACGTGTCATAAGGCCAGTGCAGGAAAGGGTACTGAGCGAGCCAAGATGGGGGTCCTACAGTATTTATTATGAAATTACAAAATTCTTCCTATTTTGCCACATATTTTTAAGTTTCGTAAAATGTCGATAAAGTTAACGTCAAAAAAATTAAATGGCGGAACTCAGTTGGAACATACCAGCCATCAAACGACAAGAGAACAGGTGGATCTCCGTCAGCCGACAGGACACAGGCCGACCCCTGCGTCTCGCCTGGGGAAGGGGGGCACTGCCCCCCAACAGGAAGCCCACGAGGTTTTTAAGGAACAGGTATCAGCGAGGACCGAAAGAGGTCAAGATGGTAAACATACAGCTCTTGGACTCGCCCCAACCTTTCTTGGGTGCGTAAAGCATGCACACGAGCCTTCTGGTCTGCAAACATTTGCCATTTCTCATGGAGCAGGAAGGTGTCTCAGAGGGCAGAACCAGGAGCCCCGGGAGCAGGGGGCCCTGACAGAGCAGCCGGCAGCATGTGCCTTGTGGGACGACATGGCTGCTGGGGGCCAACGAGTGCGTCTGCCACCCCTCACCCCCCTTTGAGCAGGCACATCTTCTGTAGCACTGGCACCAACCAGAAGGGCGGAAAAACTCTGCTGTTCTGCATCGTTATCTGCACCTGCCACCCTCCCACCAGCACGCTCCCCCGACGGGTCCGCGACGAGTCCCAGGACCGGCGGTGAGGGGGACGCGCACCTTCTCGCGGTAACGTCTGCGTCTCAAACACCAAGGAGGGGCGGCTGTTCGAACATTAGCTGATGGAAACCTGAGTGTGATTTCTGCCCCTTGCCCGAAAATGGCACCGCACGAGTACATTGCCATTTAATAAATCAGAAAAGCGTGCCGCAAAAGCATGGATTTATTTATTGAATGACACAAAAATTTTGGAATAAAGCAGTAATATTTCCCATGTGGCGTATGGAACCCACAACCATAAAATTACTTAGGAAACAGTATTGCACATTTTGAATTTCTTTGACTTTTGTTTGCACGATTTGAAAATTTGAAAAATATCTTCCGTTTTAGTTCATTCGAGCAGCTGAAGTTCTAAAATCCCAGTTGATTAGAGCTGCATTCTCAGTAAACAGCAGTTCTGAGAGATTGAAAGATGTATTTTCGGTGCGAATCATGTATTCATTTCACCGTACAACACAACCCAGGAGATTTGAGGCATTTAAAAGAAATTTTCTTGTTTTCTCTCCTTGCCATTGACAACACAGAAACTCTGCTGTCCCTCCCGAGCGTTGAGACCTTGGCCAGCCCACTCGCGGCCTTGCGCCCTCCCCGGGCTGCACGCTCCACCGGCCGCCCTGTGGGACGAGTCCACGGCAGGGACGGGAACCTGGCGTGTGGGTGTCCCTTCCGCCGCCCCCGCAGCTGGTCCCCCTGCATCCACCCTCGAGGCCTCTGGACGGGAGAGGCTGACACGGGGTTCCTGGGAGACCGTGAAGACCACAGGTCCTGTGCCGGTGGGAGGATCCCCATGATGGCGCCGGCCCCTCGGCAGGAGCTGATAACGGTCTAGGACCCTCAGCGTAGACCCTGAGCCTCTGACGTCTGTGCCCCGAGTCGCAGGACAGCGGCGGAACGGCCCCACGGCAAACGCCTCCCGTGCCGGCGGGGCAGTGACGCAGCGAGGGCGATGGGTGGTGGGGAAGGTCAGGAGACCCTGAGGCACACAGTCAAAAGCACGTGGCAGCGGCATTTGACGGCCGTGAGGTCTGCCCCACGCCCCGGAAGACGGAAGTTACGTTTCCCCCAAGTGACGCGATGCCGGCAAGGGTCCCGGGCTGGGAACGACCTGTGTGGGGTACGCATTTCAGGGGGCACCCTGACCTCAGCCGGGGGCACACGGAGTGGATGCAGGGAAGTGCACAGTCGGGGCAGGAGGCGGCCTGCGGGGACGTGGAGCCCCCACTTCGCGGGCGGGAGATGTCGAGCCGGGGGCCTGGCTGTCGGACGGGGCAGGGGCGAGGGAGCCCCAGAGGAGCTGCCTTTCAGGGGCCGAGAGAGGCGGCTTGGGTAGGGTGGGGGTACCCCCACTTGGGTAGGGGGGCGTGGAGGCCGGCCTCGGGGCCGGGGGGTGACTGGCGAGGGGCGAGGAGGGCTGGCGGGTCCGCGGGTCGGGTCGCCAGGACGGTCAGAGCCCCCGCCCGCGTGTCAAGGCACAGCCTGCGCATTAACCTTCTCACGGCGCCCACCCTGTGCCGAGAGCTGGAGGCGCTAGGGAGCGAGACAGACCCCCGTGTGCGAGCCCCCCGGGAAGGGCTCCGCGCCCCAGTGGGAGCCGCGAGCTCCGCGTGGAGACTCCTGTTGTGTGGGCCTCCGCCTGCCGGGTCTGGGACCCCGATTTGGGAACCGCTCCCTGGCCCAGGAGCCGGAGGTCTGGGGGATCCAGGACAGGCTGAACCCGGGAAGCTGTCTATCTGCCAAAAGGCGGCAACACTTGGGGCTCAACCTTCTGGAAGTCTCCACCGCTGGATGGCATGATCCATTCCCCTCTGACACCTGAACGATGCCCGCTGAGGCCCGTGGACGGGGCTTGGTAAACACTTGTCACCATAACTGCCTGGCACCGGGAGGCCGCTGGCAGCCCGCGGTCCACGTTCCCGCCAGGCCACGTGGGAGGCGCTGGGGGCGCTGGGGCCCCAGAGCCAGTCTGCGCGGGAAGCTGACCATCAAACCCCGCGGCCCCGAGCCCCACGGTGCTCTCTCGTGGGCCGCGCACTCGTAACGTGGTGCCGTGTGAGTGAGGGATTATTTCCCGGGCACGAGAAGGACCCATTTCCCTGCTCGCTCCGAGTATCGAGCATCCTGACCGCAGGCGTCCGTAAGTCCCGTTGAGGGACATTATTTGTTGAATGAGTTTAAGCAATGACTTGGTCCTTGGACAGTTTCCCAGCTCAAGAACCTGACGCCCAAACCTCGCTGTTCAATTATTTACCTGCCCGAGTGGAAAGGTCAAAGCACCGAAGGCCACCCAGAGGACAGCAGCTCTGACCGGCGGTCACGCCCGGCAGGGGCAGAAGCACCACAGGTCGGCCAGCCACCGAGCCGGTCACGTTCACACTGGACAGGAATTGCTGTGGTGCCACGGCCGAACTCACCAGATGATGCTACAAATTTTAGAGACACTCTATATTTAAATTAAATCACCTGGTGTTCATTCTGTACTTCTCGATCACAAATTCAAGATGGACGATTGGCTGTAAAACCAAAGGTAAGGACCTGGCATTATTTTCTCACAAAGATGAGACAAGTGTGGTGCTTACGCTGTGCCTTTCACACTCGTGCACGTGCTTTGCTCCCTCACGCGTCCTGACTCTGAGAGTGACCGCGGCCGTCGACATCGGCTACGTGCCCCAGACATCCCTCGAGGGAAGGGATAAGCCTCCGCGGAGAAAACACTCAAATACTGGGAATTAAAACCTTTTCGTATTAACTGGGTTTATGATGACGGAAATTAATGCCACGAAAAAAACGTGGCGGGGGCTCTGGACCCACTGGTGAGCCCGTGGCTCACACACACTGTTGCCTTAGAGACAGAAACCGCCCCCAGACACACAGCCCTTCCCTTGATGCTAAAAAGACCTTGAAAGCAGGAAACTTTTTTTTTTAATCTGTAAATGACCATAAAGCCACAAAACCATAAACCATAAACCATAAAACCATAAAAACCCTGAAGCCTGCCTCATGGCAGTCCCCGTGTCCCCACAAGTGCCCGAGGCTTCAGGGACAGAGGCCGCGCTGAGCGCATGTGAGGAAAGACTCGGAGGTGACGGGGCAGCAGGTGCGTGTTGTTAACTCGGCCCGAGACCCAGGGATTCGGTGCAGGTCTGACGATGCCTCGTCCCTGCGTCCCGAAAAGTCTGTGGCACCATCGCATCCACCCGCAGCCTTTGCCTCGAGGCGTGGACGGATCCAGGCTGGACGGAGACAAAGCCTCTTTCCGACTGGACCTCTCCCCTCCCCTACGTAAGCAGCAGCTGTCTACGGGGACAGGAGGAGAAAGGGGGATTGCTGTTCAAATAATTTGTCTGTAAACTGAAGAGGACACACATACGCCGAGCTGTGCCACTGGCAATCTCCGGGTATTGGGATTTGAAGTGAGTTTCGTTATTATTATTATTACTATTATTTGCTTCTCCATACACTCGGTGCCCCTTTTGCAAAGAGAAAACAGCCAGTAAGAACTTTTGAGGCAAATAGTGTGCTAGGCACCAATGAAGTTCATGCTAGAAACCGATGCAGATCTGCTCATTTTGTGGTTGGTGCTTTAGAAAGTGAAGCTCTGCAGTTTTGAGTGAAAATGGTGGCAGAACACGCCGATTGTCCACCTGCAGTGAGTGGACAAGGGAGGGAACAGCCCCCAAGTCCCCGTGGCCGCCATGGCTTCCTCAACAAGCTGGCTGCTCTCGGCAGCCCGGCTAAGCAGGGCGGCAGGGGTCCCGGGCCGGCCCTGAAGGTCTCACTTGCGGTGAGACAGAGACCCCTGTGACCCGTCCCCCTGACCTCCGTCACACGGTCCTCGGTGCTCCCAGGTGTGGAAGACAATGCCTCAGACACCTGCTGAAAACAAGACGTCGGGGGCGCCTGGGTGGCTCAGTCGGTTGAGCATCTGACTTCGGCTCAGGTCACGATCTCACAGTTCATGGGTTCGAGCCCCGCGTCGGGCTCTGTGCTGACTGCTCAGAGCCTGGAGCCTGTTTCGGATTCTGTGTCTCCCTCTCTCTGTGCCCCTCCCTTGTTCGTGCTCTGTCTCTGTCTCATGGATAAGTAAACATTAAAGAGAGAGAGAGAGAGAGAGAGAGAAGGAAAGTCTAATTAAAAAAAAGAAAAAGAAAACAAGATGTCACCCAAGACCATTGCGATGGGGACAGTTGGGGACCTAACTCCGGACGCACCGGCGGGCGGGAACTTACCGGCGTGGACAGTGACCAGGCAGGTGGGTCTTTAGGGTAACGGAGCCAGTGTGGGTCTTGGAGAACGCGTTCTGGGACGGTGGGCACCCGTCAAGGGCACCTCCTGGACGGAACGTCACTCGGGTCCCCGGAGCCCCTGATGCCGGGCCGACCTCCGGCCGCCAGCGCACTTGTGGCAAGAATCCCGCCGACCTGGTCGCTGAGCGTCCCTCCCCCCACCCGACGTCGGCCGGGCTCCCCCTCCTTCCAGACACCAGACTCGCTGCTCTCAGTGACTGTCCACCCGGTAAGTTTGGGGGAGCTTAGCTGAGGTCTTAACAACGTGCATTCCGCACTCTAGGTCTCCTCCCTCGCTTCCAGCTTGATCAGCATCACGGGCCGTGTGACCGTGCGGCTGGCCTGCGTTCCCCGGGCCGCTGTGCCCTTCAGAGTCCCGGAGGCAGAATGGGGCTTGGCGTGTGCACAGCCTCAGTTCCCACCGCCTTGTCCGGACACATCCTGGCGTAGGCGGGGAGGGACGGCCGGACGGCGAAGCGAGGCCGCGACTGCCACTCTGCGCATTCAAAACCGCTCCGAACATCGCAGCCAAATTTCTAACATTCTCACAGAAACGGCGATGGCAGCGACAGCGACGCTAGGATGTGGTCCCGTTAACATCAAGCCAAGTGGCTACACTTACGCTTCTCACTCATTAACTCAGATCATTCATGAATTTGTCCGATCGGCCAGAAAGTACCTATCGCAAGCCGTGACCTGCCAGGCACCGAGCAGGGCCCCGGGCAGAGGGTCGGCGGGGAGGACGGGGTCCTGCCCTGCGGGACCCCAGTGTGACGGGCCCCAGACGCTGCCGGCGGAAAGCTCGGTGCCTGTCGGGCAGGTCACACTGGCTAGATTCTCCTGACTTTCAGTACAAGAACAAAGCTGTCGGGGCTCCTGGGGGACTCAGTCGGTCAAGCGTCTGACTCCTGGTTTCACTCAGGTCACGATGTCACAGTTCGTGGGATGGAGCCCCACATCAGGCTCTGTGCCAGCAGCGTGGATCCTGCTTGGGACTCTCTCTCCCCCTCTATCTCTGCCCCGGCCCTCCTTGCTCTCTCTCTCTCTCTCTCTCTCTCCGTCTCTAAAAAAAAAAACAGACAAAGCCTCAAACCGCCAGGAAGAGTGAAGAAGGGGTAGACGTGAATCAGGAGCTCTTCTGTTGTGACTCACACGTGGCACAGGGGGCCTCCCTCAGTCACGCTGGGAAACGTGTCGCAAACATGCAGAGAGGTTATTCTCCGAAGGGAGGAAATGAACCGGAAGCCCTCGCCCTGAACCCCCAGCCGAAGGAAAACCTTCAAAGTCACTCCATTACAACGAGGACCCGAGTCAGGCTACATCTCCACACTGGCCACAGACAGAAGCCCCCCCGCCCTGGCCTCTGCAGGCAGGAGGCGGGAAGGCCCAGAGGAAGGAGAGGCGGAGGCCCGGGACCTGGACCCCGGGGGGGGGGGCCGTGCCCCGCCAAGTGGAAGGAGAAGGAGCGTCCTGACGCCCGGCTGCTCAAGCCACCTCCTCGCCGTTTGCTGAATTCCCACCGGCTCCGGGGAGGAAATCTGGGAGTGCAGTGGCCGGAAAGCTGGAGGCGGCCGTAATGGCAGCGGGTCTGCCGAGACCCCGCTGACCGCTTCCAGGAAGGGAAGAGCGTCCCCAAGTAGCAGCCACGGGTCCTCCGGAGGCCACGGCCGGCGTCCACTCAGACGGAAGCGACACGATTTTATCACCTGAGTGGCGGTCCAGGTGCACTAATGGAGGGCCACGTGAGCCCAAGTCCCTTTAGGTGGGAGACTCGCTGGCTGCTTTTGTCCGCTATTCTTAGGAGAACGTCTTTGGATCCAACTTTAAGTCTTTTCTTAAAAAAAAAGGAGAGGAAGCAGCGTATTTTCCAGCTGACTGTTGCTTCATTTTCAAGACACGGCACAAGGCTCCCTGCAGAGGCTTCTCACCTCTGGCTGGGGTAACCTGGCTCAGGGGCAGGGAGTCACCCCCCGGACTCCCATAAAGTAAATCCTCAAGAAGGCTAGGGGGCAGAGAGGCCCCGAAGGCCCTTCTGTGAGGATTCATCTTTTCTTTAGAAATTTTGAGGTTTCTTAAAATGATACACACACAAACCATTTTGAACCCCGCGAGGGTGCGTGAGTCAATGAAAACGTCAAGACAGATTCCAGGCCCCCCCTGCTCATAGCAGACAAAAACTGGAAACAAACCAAACGGCCATCGGCCACTGAATTTGTCCACAAAATGCGTCAATAGCCACCCACAGAATCAGACTGGCAATAAAAAGGAACAAACCACTGATTCACGCTCCACAGGGACGCACCTCAAAACCTTGCTAAAAAAATTAAAATGTGGTGCCGAAAACACGAGACCTATGAGAGCAGGTATTGAGTTGAGCATTTATGTGAAATTTCTAGAAAAGGAAAGAACACACACAGACAGAAAACTACAGAAGCAGACCAGCAGTTGCCTGGTACTGGGGCAGGAGGGGGGGGCCGGGGGGCTAGTACATTACTTGATGTGTTCGGACATCTAGAAACATCATTACCAGGCATCTGGCAGAGGATGAGAGCGTGTGGGAAATGCAATACTGGTCACATAGAAAATTAGGCCGCGAAAACAATCATGCAAACATTAACTCCAGGAAAAATGCAAAGTCACACAGCAAAGGAAAAATCGCAGGGCGTAACTTGACCTCACAGGATGTGAAAGCGATTTATCCAAAACTGGTGATAAAAGTGTGTTAGGAAGAGAGAGGCACGCTGGAAAAGAGACATAGGGAAGGGCAGAAATCAGTACACAGTAGGATGACGGTATTATCCGTAAATAGAGGCAAATAGTTGAAATGGGTCACAGGGGAGGTGCTCTGAGGAACGAGAGTGGAGATGGGCAGGGGCTGCATTGTACTTTCGTACAAGCCTTTCAGTATTGTTTGATTTTGAACATTGCTCATACTCATTTTTGAAATAATAAAACCATGCTGAAAAGCAAGGGCGTTGAACAAAACAAACCACTACAATCTACCCCCCCACACACACCATTTTGAAAGTATATTTTAACGCCAAAACTGTGGGAAGAACAAAAATTAGTTCAAAGGAAGATTCACTGGAGTCTCCAGCAGCAGGAAGGGGCAGGAAGGAGCCTCCCTCAGAACACAGCCCCGTGGACTCCGACGTGTACCTCCGGAACTGTGAGGACGTCGAGTCCCGTGGTCCTGGGCCACCCGTCTGTGGCATTCGTCATGGCCTCAGGACACTGATGCACCCGTTCTCTCAGCCCCCAGCCTGTGACATGTTCAGGACACCCCCGTACCGCCGGGACCTCCACACGCCCCCCCGCCCCCCCGAGGCCGCCTCCCCGTACCCGACCTGGGAGTCGAACATTTGCCCGCGTCTGTGCCCAGAGGCGAAGGGTGGGGCGGGCAGGCCTCAGCTGGGGTCGGGCCCCTCCAAGCGTCCACCGCCAGGGGCCGTAGGCTAGGGTGACCCCACCTGGAGAACTCCCGACACCCGCCCCCCTGGGAGCCCCCCGCCAGGAGCAGGCCTGGCTGAGCGGCTTCCCTGCGTGGCCCCGTCTGATGCCCTTTCCCCAAACACAGGTGCCCACTAGGCTCACGTTTCCGTGGCTCATTATTTTTCTCATGAAAAGTAATGAGTTTCAAACCAGTTCACCTTCTGGAGATGAAGATCCGGCTGGGGGAACATTACCGCTGCCTGACCCCCAGCCCGCGGGGCACGGAGATCTTGGGAAAGGTCGCGTCTCCCTCGCTGGGAACAGGGCCCGGGGAGAGCAAGTGGCGTTCTGATATTTCACGAAGCACGCACGCGGACAAGAACGTGGGAAGGATGGAAACAGTCCTTGAAACTGTGTTCTCCTAACTGAACACACTTCGATTCCAGGGATTTTATTTGGAGACTTTCCCAGACTGTGATGGGTACGTGGCCGCCACCTGATTTTGCGGATGAGGTTTTACAAGCATGCAGCCCGCCCATCCACGCATCTCCAGGCGCTTCTCCGTGACGCAGCGCTGAGTGGTGGTGACAGAGGCCACGCGGCCCCACAGGCCAAAGAGCTTACCTTCCGGCCCTTGACGGGAAGAGCCTGTGGACCCCGCGACAGACCAGGGGCCGCACGTGGTGCACCACAGGATGGGGGGGGGGCAGCCTCGAGTTACCAGCGTTGCGCGTAAGTCCTGCTCGGTGGTCGTCTCTGAGGGCTGTAACTACCTGTCAGTTTTAGTTCCTCCTTTCGTCTCTTCTGCATTTTCCAAACTTTCTAGAATGAATTAGTTCCTCCTTTCATCTCTTCTGCATTCTCCAAACTTTCTGTCAGTTTTAGTTTCTTCTTTAATCTTTTCTGCATTTTCCAAACTTTCTAGAATGAATATTGTAACTGTTACCCAAAAAAAAAAAACAAAACTTTTTTTACATTTTTTTGAATTTTACTTATTTATTTTGAGAGAGACAAAGACAGCAAGCAGAGGAGGGGCACAGAGAGAAAGAGAGAGAGAAACCCAAGCAGGCTCCGTGTTGTCAGCACAGAGCCCGACATGGGGCTCGAACTCACGAACTGTGAGATCATGACCTGAGCTGAAATCAAGAGTTGGACGCTTAACCTACTGAGCCCCCAGGCGCCCTCAAAACACATGTTTTGGTAAAAGCTGTCATGTCGTTAAACCAAGCCACTCGGAGGGCGGGAGCTCAGGCGAGGCAGTAAGGAGAGCTGGTAATGGGAGGGAGGGGGGAGGGACGATAATAAAGACACATCTCGAGAGCCCGATCCCGGGGCCAGCAGAGGGAGGCGGGAGGCAGCCAGTGTCCCAGGCTCTTGGAAGGCTCCGTGGGGATGCTGGTGTTCCTAGAAGTCCCTCGTGGGGACGCTGTGTCCCTAGGGGTCCCTCGTGGGGATGCTTGTGTTCCTAGGGGTCCCTCGTGG
>NW_026057577.1:151306999-151378772 GCF_023721935.1 Panthera uncia
AGGTCCCTCGTGGGGACGCTGGTGTTCCTAGAGGTCCCTCGTGGGGATGCTGGTGTTCCTAGAGGTCCCTCGTGGGGACGCTGGTGTTCCAAGAGGTCCTTCGTGGGGACATGGTGTTCCTAGGGGTCCCTCGTGGGGACGCTGATATTCCTAGAGTTCCCTCATGGGGATGCTGTGTTCCTAGAGGTCTCTCGTGGGGACGTGGTGTTCCGAGAGGTCCCTCGTGGGGATGCTGGTCTTCCTAGAGGTCCCTCGTGGGAACGCTGTGTTCCTAGAGGTCTCTCGTGAGGACGCTGGTGTTCCTAGAGGTCCCTCATGGGGACGCTGTGTTCCTAGGGGTCCCTCGTGGGGACGCTGGTGTTCCTAGAGGTCTCTCGTGGGTTAGCTGGTGTTCCTAGAGGTCCCTCGTGGGGACACGGTGTTCCTAGAGGTCCCTTGTGGGGACGCTGGTGTTCCTAGAGGTCCCTCGTGGGGACGCTGTGTTCCTAGAGGTCCTGCCAGCGCAGGCACAGAGCCGCTCACCCTCCCCTCTCTGCATGCAGGGGGCCAAGCAGCAGGGCGGATGCTGACTTTGTCCAGGGCACATGTTGGGGGTCAAGGGCACCGGGCTTTGCGTTCACAGTGACCAGGGAGCCTGGGGTGTGCGGCCGCCTCGAGGGCACAGCGGGTCTGAAGCACCAGGTCGGAGGAGAGCTGGTGAGAGTGGCAGTGTCGCGGAGGGGGTTCTGGCAGGGGCTGGCTGGGGACGAGCTGCAGGGGACACACGTGCGGACTTTGCCCCTGGAGTCCGAGCGATGTCCAGTGGCTCCGCTGACACGGGTCACCACGTCAGTCCCAGTGTGGTGTCCAGGGAGCACGTTACTTCTCCGTCCTGCCAGGCTCCCCTTCCCAGGAAAAATGACACATTTTTCTCAAAGTCAACTCTAGTTCCTTTAGGACGAAATGAAAATATTTGCACTTATTTCGGGAAAACACAGGAGAGCAGAGGTGACACCGTGAGGCTGGTCATTAAGGTCTCAGAGCTCCTGGCCCCCACCGGCGATGGCCGCGCACAAAGCTGGGAACAGACCTCCCTCTCTGTGAAAGACGGCACTTCCCGCCTGGGCTGGGCTCCCTTAGACGCCCCAACCAGCCATCACCCCGACCCCCGCGGCATCCGAATGTCCCCATCTCCCAACTTCCTCCCACTGGCCCCTCGGTCACTTCAAGGCTCTGCTCCGGGACGCACCGGGCACAGGTCAGGACTCACCCCCTCCAGTCCCGGACCCACGGCCGTGCTCACTGAGACCCCAGTGCCCACGAGGCCTGGCCCTCACTCGCAGACTCTAGACCGAGCCCATCCCTGCTGAGCAGCCTCGCGTGTGGGGCCCCCTCGGGGCTGCGAAGCCCCTGGCCCGTCAGGAGCGCGCGTGGTGAGCCGGCCCCCCTCGGAAGACCCGCTCCAGGAGGGAGGAGGGGGGACTGGACGGTCAGCCAGAATCTGCCCGCAAGCAGCAGCACCCAGACTCAGCCGGTGGGCGCCCGGGGGGCCGGGTGAGCTGACCACGAGAGGCGGGGTCCCCGGGGCCGCCGGGGAAGGTGTCGGTAGGGCAGGGAGGCCGCTTCCAGTAGTCCCAGGAGGAAGTGAGTGCTGGGATTCCCGGGAGGGGCAGGGCACAGCTGAGGTGCCCACGCTGGCCTCCGGCTGTGACACCCGCTCGCCGGGCTGAGCAGAGCGGGCAGCGGGCCCCGGGGGGCCTCCTGAGGGCCGAGGGTTTGGGTGTCCTGCCAGCTCTGCCCACTCAGCTGTGGACGCCCACGGGACAGAGACGGGAGACGGGAAGGGCTGACCTGCCTGGACACTGTCCCCTTCCTGTGTATCGTGTGGCAAAACACCCCAAACTGAGTGCCCCCCATGGCTGTTTGGGCCCTCCCGACAGTGTGGGCGCGTCGGGGGATCCAGACCCGCCACGCCGGGGCCGACCGGCTTCCGAGAGGCCGGGGCCCGGAGGCCTGGCGTCCGGGGTCCCGGCAGGGCCGCCGTCCGGCTTCTGCACCTGTCTGGAAACAAGCCCACAGAGAAGTCACGTCCGCCGAGCAGCGCCTGTGAGGCCGTCCGCACGGCCACGGTGTCCTCGTCCCGGGCTGGCGGCACAAGCCTCGGGCTGCCCGTCGGGGACAGAAGCCCTCGAGGCGGCGGGGGCCCGCCAGCTCGCCCGCCCTCCTGGTCCCCGAGGCCCCGCGGAGCCCTGCGTGCCGGCGGCCGCTGGATCGTCTCTGAGGTGAGCCGCACATCGCTCCTTCCCACACGTTTTCCTTGATTAAAAACTGATTTTCTGCTGTGCTCTCAGAATTGCTTTTCATTGCCTTTGGAGGAACAGAAGGGAGGGGGAGAAAAAGTCCGCTGTAAATAATCTTCCTCGGGAAGTCCGTCCGATTTTCTTCTTTATGGAGAAAGCACATACTTAACGAGAACCGTCTATGCTGCGCGTAGATCATCTTTATGCTCCGGGGTGACCGTGGAGAAGTCTCAGCTTTAAAACATCCCTGGAGCGCAGCGGGGAACGAGCGCGGTTTTTGCGGCACCCGGGTCCCCACGCGGGCGCGGCGCCCGGAGATGTCTCCCCGCGTCCCGCGCCCCGGGTGGCTCTGCCTGCACCCGAACGACACACGGCAGCATCTAATATGCCGGTGCATGATTTAAACACTTGGGACTGAGGGAGACGCACTCCTAAAGTCACAGGCCCCCTGTCTGCCGTAAATCCCTTTTCCTGAAGGAAACTAACAGTTTCATAACGCGTCTCCAGGCTCCACTCAAATGGGTCTCCTGAAACATGAGGTCATAACAAAGAAAACAGCAGAGACGAGGAAAGAGCTCCTCTCTGGAGCTGGGAGACCCCGAGCACGTGCGGCCGGCCCGCGTTGTCCGCGATCGCCCGTCCAGACCAAGGGGAGCCCCCTCCCCAGGGCGCGGCTCCAGGTGTGGGAGAAACGCCCCCCGGGCCCCCCGAAGGCGCTGATTCTCCGCGGTGGTGGAGGCCACAGGCAGCGGCAGGCGCTCCGCTCCGAGGCAGCAGCGCTGGAGTCAGGGGGACCCCCGGGGTGGACCCTGCCCGCGGCTTCCACGCACGCTGGGCCCGTGGCACCCGCTTTGACCGCACGGCGTGCCCTTCCTGTGCACATGGGACAGCACATCCAGACGCTGCCCTGGGCCCGCTGCCCACGACGTGCAAGCCCACGGTGCAGCCAGGAACACAGGGCCCCCCCCCCCCCGGGCAGCGAGAGCCGGGACCAGAACCCCCCCCGGGGCCACGCTGGACCCCCCGGCTCCTGCTTCGCGAGCCCCCACGTGCACCCGGCCCACCCTGCCCCCACGCCAGGAGGTGGAGGAGCCAGCGGAACGGGGTCAGACGGCCGAGGAGCCCGTGGACCCTGGCCCAGGGGAGGTACGCCTTAAGCGCCCACCGAATGACTCAAGTAGCTTCGGACAAAGCCACGCTCGGAGCCACCCACGGTGGTGTGCCCGTGTCCGTCCTCGGCGGAGGGCAAGCCAGGGGGCCGCATCGGCCAGGGGGCCGTCCAGGACGGCTTTGCTCCCGGAGAGCGGTGGGGCCAGCTGTCGGCTGGGCCACGGGGGACACCCGCACGGTGGCCAGGGCCCCCCAGCCGGGGAGGGAGGCCCCACGTGCGGGCACGTTTCGAGCCCTTGCCGACGTCCCCACGCCGGCCACGGCTCCTTCAGGGAGAGCCAGCCTCCGCTTCTCACAGGAGGAGGTGAGAGGGCCGTGGGGTGCACGCGGCCCCCTTCGTGCTGTGCAGTGTGAGGTGCGTGTGATGCCCAAATCTGCGAAGCTCACGGCCGCGTCCGGGTTCTGTGGTGCCCCGGCCACGGCACCCGGGCCGCTATTCAGACATTTGTTTGAGTTCGAGCGCATACACGTGTAAATAAACACGTGCGCACGCGGGCACAGGAGAGGGGGCAGAGAAGACCGAAACACCGAGTCGGGGTGGGACTGACGGGGAGGAGGTGAGGGGCACCTCCTGGGTCGGGGCGCGCCGGGTTTGCCTGTCTGCGCGCGAAGCTGGACGCGTCACCTGCTGGCCCTTCTGTTCACGTCGGCAGGATCTACAGGGACGCTCCCTGTTTGCCTCCTGATATTGGCAATTTGTGCTTCCTGACGTCTTCTTGATGGGTCTCTGGGACGTGCCAATTTTTATTAACTCCCCAAAGAACCGACTTTAGGCCTTGTTTTTTTCTATGGGCTCTCTGGCTTATAGTGTATTGATTTTTTTCCTCTTACTTTTGTTATTTGCTTCCTTTTTCTTCACGTTCATTTCCCCTCCCTCTTTCTAAACTCTCAAGCAGGAATCATCATTGATTTCCAACTTTTTAGAATACATCTATCGAAGGCCGCAGACTCCCGAAGAAGACGGCTTCAGCTGCTTCCGGCAGGTTCCGACACGTTCTGTTCTCACACACAGGAAACTGCTCTCGTGGGACCTCGTGAATGTCGGTTCGCTTCACCAGACACGCACTGACTTCCCAGCTGTGCTGCCTGGCCGTGCGTGCTAGCGGCCCCGCCGGCCGTCACCCTGGCACCTGACGCACAGTCTGCCCTGAGCGGACACGGCCGCACCCCACACACCACGCGGCCCTCCCTTCCGGATCCGCGTGCGTTCATCTCACATCCGTCTACGTGCGTCATAAAACTCGTAACACGTTTGCAAATTATTTTTGTCCTACCCGACAGATTCCTAAGGAAACTGGGAGAATGCTGTAACGTTCTGTTCCCTCCCAGGTTTGCTTAGCTTTGGCTCATCAAGGGAATGTCTCCACTTATCTTCATGGATGTGTGATGTTCTCGGTGACTGCGGAATATTCCAGCATAAAACCTTTGATTTTTGTCCTAACTTCCACTGTTTCTGATGGTCCCTATTTACAGTAAAAACTCCACAAATGGTAGCCGTTCATTTACTTAATTTCACCAATTCATTTATTCAGGAAGGATGTGTTCCAGTCCTCCTCCATTCTGGACGGTGTGGGAGACGCCAGCTCACTACATGCAGAAAGCAGACCGAATCTCCACCCCACAGTGGCCACGTGGCCCACGCGCACGAGAGGAGTTTCCAGGGGACGGTGGCCCACGCGCAAGAGAGGAGTTTCCAGGGGACGGTGGCACTGGGGGAGCCCCTGCCGAGACGGCTCTTCTCTCCTGTAATATCCTAAACGTGCTTAGTCTGCACCACGGGACACAGCAGCACGTAGCTCAGGCACCAGCTCTGCCGGAGCCAAAGGGTGGGGTTTCCACCGTCCAGGGGCTCCCCCCGCTCATTAGAATCCCTGCCTCTACCATCGGTGGCCCTCCAGGAGTTGCCTCTGTGCCCGCATGAGACGTCTTACCTGAGTCTTCACCCAGAAACGGTGGGTGCGCGTGGCTCTTTGGGGGAAGCAGGCGTGGGGCCTGGGAAAAGCCAAGGACGAGGACGGAAGGCAGTCTGAGGCCATCCCTGAGCCTGTCACCGGTGTGATGGGCTCTCGTGCATGAGCTCCCACCGTCCACCGGGCAGGGGGCGCGGGGAGTTACACCCGCCGCCACCCGGGGTTCAAGAGGGCCTGGGCAGAGCAGGAGGGACCCGCGTTCCAGGGGTCACTTCCAGATACACAGGGCAGGGGCTGGCAGGCCACGCCCTGCGCGGCCACGCGTCCCGACTGTGTCCGGCTCGAGGGCGGCCAGGAGCCCACGGGCCGGGCACAGAGGTGTCCACACAAACGTCTACAGCGCTGAGCGTCGCTGCCGTCATGGGTGCCACAGTCTGGAACACAGCTCGTGAAGTGGTTTCTGTTAAACCACGTGACTAACTTCACGGACTGATTTCTAGCTTTGCTTTTAGGCTCAGTTCTCACTCTACAGAAGAGAAATGCGTACGGGCAGACAGGGCTCGGGCACCTGCAAAGGCCTCGGAGGGCTTGGGTTCTGGCCAACCTGCCTCCTGCTGGTCCCCGCCCGCCAGGAGAGCACGCTGGCGGGAACACGCCGCTGCGCCAGGTGCTGAGTTCCCCACCCGGCCCCCCTCCAGCCCCGCGGCCTCTTAGCCGGGGATTCTGACCGAGCCCTCTGGCATCTTCTCCGGTAACGGCAACGCCCGTGGTCTGTCGGCACCCTGCTCTCCCCTCGCCCGGGGGCCCCCAAGGTGCACAGGGTTCGTCCGCGCTGTCGGGCCTCCTGCCGCACGCTTCCGTGGGGACTGACGGTGACCGGCCTCCCCCTGCCCTTGGACAAAACCACGGCTGCCCCGTGGACTCTCCCCACGCTTTCCAGCAACCTACACAGCCAGCTCTCGGAAGACAGCCAACTAACTTGACAAACGAGATTGAGCCTGAGAGCTGATCCTTTAAGGTAAGAAGAGTTATTTTAACCCATTCTTGACAGACTTGGTTTGGTGGCGATAATGAAACCCGCCCAAGAACCGGGCGGCTCTCCTCTGCGAGAGGCCAGAAGGCCTAGCTGGTGAACGGGGCGCACTGAGCCACCCAAGTCGGGCACTGAGCAAGCAGGCTCAGGAGCGTGGCCGCGGGGATGGGAGCCGGGACTCCTGGGGCCACACAACACAACTCACCCACCACGGGACGTCCACCTCCCTGCCGGCCCCGGGCCCCAGCCCCGGGTGGGCACTGGTACCGCTCATTCCAGGGGTCACTTCCAGGTACGGCCGCATCCGGTGGAAGGAGAGGCCCTTTCTTGCCATTTCTTTCCGTCACAAAGAAATCTTTCCAGAACCCCAGGCCGACTTCCCTGCGTGTCTCAGCGGCCAGCTGTGCGTGCCAGGTACACGCCCTTCCCCCGGGTGCACGTCCCGTCCTGAGCGCAAGCCGGGCCTGGCCACTCACGGCGACGAACCGAACACAGTAAGCGACCTGGTTTGTCGCCTCTCAGGTCAGGCCGCACACGGCTTGTTCCACAACAGGAGCCGAGGCCGTGAGTCCCCACCTGCTCGAGGGACCGACTCCCGACCTCAGCCGCGGAAGCCCCCTCGGGAGCAGGTGTCTCCCCGAGGGCTCCTTCAGATGACCCCGCAGCCCTGGCTGCCGGCTCGCGGCCTCGCAGGAGACCCTGACGCCCAGGCCCCACGTGAGCTTCGTCCGGATCCACGACCCACGGAAAGTCTGAGCTAAGTCTCAGGGCGATTTGTTCGGACAGTTGATAACTGATGCGGCCCTTGAGCAACCATGCGACAGGGAGAGGTGGTATTGGGGTCGGTCCCCACACGGGGACGCCGGGACAGGCAGACGGGGGCGGATTTCGTCACCGCTCCTTGGAGACACTCTTGCCGAGAGCCTGCTTCTGTCCTGGGCCTGGGCTGGCTGGGGAGCGAGCGTCACGCGCCCCGGGGGCCTGTGCTCTGGGCCTAGGGGTCGGACCGTGGTTCCGGCTTCTCGGCAGGCAGGACCCTAGTGTGTTTCTCGCCCGGGCCCCGTGCCACTGTGATTGGGGTCTTTTCCACAATATGATTCTGGTTATTGGCTGGACCCTCCCGAATTCTCAGAAGTGGGGCAACGGATTAAACCATGGGAAAGTGGTCGAGTGAGTTCAATTCTTTTTTTTTATGTCAACATGCTGGCAGGCACTACTGAAGAATATTTTTCCAGTGAGGTGCTTATGAAAAACAGTTCTGAGTACCATAAAATCAATTGAGTGTAGAAGAGAAAGCCCTCGTTCCAGGAAACTTCGCTACAAAATCAGAGACACAAGGAAAAAGCAAAAGGAGGAAGGGCCAGGCCCACAAAGGGCGCTCTCGGCCCCGACCTTCAGGTCGCTTTATCCCAGCCAGGGCGCATGGGTGCGTCGGGGGGTTTCAACCCGAGCCCAGTGGGTTCCTCTCATTCCCGTGGCTGTTTCCTGCGGGGTCTGAAAGGAGAGATAAGGGCCCGGGTGCCGTGCACGGGGCCTTCGGGAAAAGATGGCTCTTCGTCCGCCACCCCGACGGCTCCTGTGCCCCGCCTCCTCCCACTGCGACAGGCCGGCCTCGCGGGGTCGCCCGCTGGAAACGTGCTGGTCCTGGCAGGCGCCCCGGGGAAGCCCGGCCCGAGAGGACAGAGGCGGGAGCACCGAGAGCTCTCGGGAGGAAGGGTCGGCCGCGGCCGCCGGCTGGGCCTGCCCTGACCGCGGACCCCGCGGCCCCTCCCGACAGGCGCCCGGTCAGGGGGCTCGGTGCTCTGACAGCACGGGGTGTGCATCCGTGTTTCTCCAAATCCCGCTTCTCACGTCACTTCGGGGGACAGGAGCCCGCGGCCCGGCTGTCCGCCTGCTCCTGCTTCCTCCCCGCAGCACAACAGCTGACAAAACGGGCGACGCACATCGCGACGCCCTGCGTGTGTCCTTCAGGTGACGTCCGGGGGTGCTGTGCACGGTCCTGGGGAAGGGGTCCTGAGAACAGAACGTCATCCCGTGACACAAAGCAACATTTCTTGTTATGCAGCAAAACGTTATCTCAGAATAAGTGTGACACGCAAACGCACGGCCGCGGTTAGGTCCTCCATCGGGCGGTGACCTCGAGAGGGGATGTCTGGCGGCCGCTGTGGACCCCGCGTCCCAGCAGAGACCGGACAGCACGGGGACTGACGGCGCCCCGTAAATAAGCCGCTCACTTCCCATCTTGCGCGTCTTAAACGTGGGGTGACACGGCGCCCTGGCCGCGGCCTGTAAGTACCACTGACCCCGGAAGCAGCCGGGACCCGCAGGACACCAGGGCAGGGACGGGAGACGGGCGCACGGGCCCAGAACGTGTCGCTGTGCCAGAAAAGCAGGGCCGTTGGAGGGACTGGGGAGTCTCCCAGGGGCCAAAGGGGGACACTTTAAGCCCCAGTAGCTGCAATGGATCAAAACACAGGGAGCATGTTCCAACCCAAGGGGTGGTCCTGAGGCTCAGAAGGCACAGCTCTCACGTCTCTCCTTGGGAGGCTCCTGGGCCATCAGATCACGTTCACTCCGTCTCTGCCATGTCTCCGAGGGGCCATGAGTGCGCTGCCCCAGCTCACAAGTGAGGGAAGACGACAGAGCTCCAACAGCGCCGTTTCCCGAGCCCGGAACCACCGCCGGCGGCCCCAACACGGCCTCGCAGAGACATACGCAGCCCAGGACACACAGCCCGACCTGAGCAGCCTTTGCACCGGCCGCCAGTGGCCGTGATGTGCGGGGACAGAGGAGCGCGGTCACTGGTGCTGCGAGGGCAGGGTCGGCAGAAACGGGAACATGGGAAACTCTTAGGGCAAAAGCCCAGTTTCTTCTTCAGCAACCAAAAGTCAGAAGAAGGAGGAGGGACAGAAAGGACCAGAAAGACCTCACGAGATGTCACTAACATGTCATCTGAGCCCCGGGCGTGAACTTCGCCACGTGCTGAGGTTAAAACAAACTGGGTGAACACACAAAAATAAACTCAAAATGGATGAAAGACCTCAATGTAAGACAGGAAGCCATCAACATCCTCGAGGAGAAAGCAGGCAAAAACCTCTTTGATCTTGGCCGCAGCAACTTCTTACTCAACACGTCTCCGGAGGCAAGGGAAACAAAAGCAAAAATGAACTATTGGGACCTCATCAAAATAAAATCTTCTGCACAATGAAGAGAACAATCTGCAAAAGTAAAAGGCAACCGACAGAATGGGAGAAGATATTTGCAGGTGACATATCAGATAAAGGGTCAGTATCCAAAATCTATAGAGAACTTATCAAACTCAACACCCGAAAAACAAATAATCCGGTGAAGAAATGGGCAAAAGACATGAATAGACACTTCTCCAAAGAAGACACCCAGATGGCCAACAGACACATGACAAGATGTTCAACATCACTCATCATCAGGCAAATACAAATCAAAACTACACTGAGACACCACCTCACACCTGTCAGAATGGCTCACGTTAACAACTCAGGCAACAACAGATGTTGGCGAGGATGCAGAGAGAGAGGATCTCTTTTGCATTGTTGGTGGGAATGCAAGCTGGTGCAGCCACTCTGGAAGACAGGATGGAGGTTCCTCCAAAAACTGAAAATAGAACCACCCTATGACCCAGCAATGGCACTACTAGGCGTTTATCCAAGGGATACAGGTGTGCTGTTTCGAAGGGACACATGCACCCCAGTGTTTATAGCAGCACTATCAACAATAGCCAAAGTATGGAAAGACCCCAAATGTCCATCGTGGATGAACGGATAAAGAAGATGTGGCATATATACAATGGAATATTACTCGGCAATCAAAAAGAATGAAATCTTGCCATTGCAACTACGTGGATGGAACTGGAGGGTATTAGGCTAAGTGACATTAGTCACTCAGAGAAACACAAATATCCTAGAACTTCACTCATAGGAGGACTTTAAAACCCAGAACAGATACACATAGGGAAGGGAAGGAAAATAATATAAAAACAGGGAGGGGGACAAAACAGAAGAGACTCATAAATATGGAGAACAGACTGAGGGTTACGGGAGGGGTTGTGGGAGGGGGGATGGGCTAAATGGGGAAGGGCACTAAGGAATCTCCTCCTGAAATCACTGTTGCACTCTATGCTAACTAATTTGGATGTAAATTTAAGAAAATAAAAAATAAAACAAGATAAAATTTTAAAAAAAGAAAAGAAAAGAAAATTGAAAAAAACCCAAACTGGGTGAAAATGAGGAAGTAGGAATACTGACTGTGTATTTGGGGCCATCAGAGAATGACTGACTGTTTTAGGTCTGATATTTGCCTCGGAGACATTTTTATACGTCTCCGTCTTTTAGACACAAGCGCCGAAACATTCACGTCTGGTGTCCTGAGTTTGCCCCACAGCAAACAGGTTGGGGAAACGGGTGGGATTGGCCCCAAGTTACGTGAGCCTGTTCTACTCTAGTTTTGTGAATGCCTGGAATTTCCCGTGAGGAATCGTTTAAAATGTGGAGTTTGGAACAGGAGCAGGTGTCCGTGCCCTGCGTGCTGATTCTCTAGATTAAGTGTGCAAGTGACGGGCGAAGAGTCCTGTGTGCCATCGGTCCACGTCCGCCCCTGCGTGTGCACCTCTGCCCGCCACGTCCCCCGCAGCCCGGTCGTCTGTCCCGGCCAGCTGTTGGAGAGCCCGTGCGGGTCAGTGACAGGTCCCCGGGGCCCGTGGAAGCAGGAGAGGGTCCAGCGTGGCCGTGCCCGTCCTCAGCCCTCTCGGAGCCAGGCTGGGCACACTCGGAGGGCAGGGACGGGCCCCCCAGAACCCCGCCAGCCAGGCCTTCCCAAGGCTGCCCGCCGGGCTTCCCTGCCTCTGATGCCACGGCCGAGAGGCTTCCGTGACGTCAGCCTGTTGTGCACAAGACGAGCTGTAGCCCGGGGCAGCGGAAGGTGACTGCAGGCCACAGTCCGGAGCAGCAGAGCACTCCCGCCATCTCAGCGTGCGGCCTGGCCACCGGGGCCCCAGAAGACGGTGACCCATTGGAAAAGGCCACACGACGGCAATATCAGACCTAAGCAGGCCGATCAGAGGCAAACACACAAAACTGGAAAAGGGGCTCGAGGGGCAGTGAGGCCAGGAAGATGTGTATTGATTCCCTGCTGAGCGCGTGCCCGGAGCACCGGCCGATGAAGACAGCTCCCTCGGCTCCCTGACAGCACTGAGCCCTGCCTGCCTTCCAGAACCCGCCGTATCGAACCAGGCTCCCGGGGTTCACAGGGAAACACTGAAAACCGTCACTGGGTTGAACACGGGCCTGCTATTTCCGGCCTTCTTATGAAAACAATGCCTCCGTACGGTTTGCCCTGCCGCTTTCCCGGACCTCTGGCCGCAGACGGCAGTGGATGGTTGCGGGTCCCCCGTGTGTTTCTCTGTCTTACGGTGGCTCCAAAGAGAGATCTGGCAAAGGCACACTTTCAAAGTGCCAGCTCAATGTGCTTTGAAAGTCTCAGCCCGTAGAAAATTTCTCGGAGCTCGTGATCTTTCAGCCCCATACCCCACTCCCCCCAAAACACGAGGAATCAAAGAGAAAACCAGCAACCTTTTCTCCACATTGTGGGAGACGCTCACCTAAACTGTGAGGATCGGAAGACCCCAACTGAGATCCCACCTCGTCTGGCTGGGGGCCGGTGACGATGGGCAGAGGCTCCTGGCGTTTGCGAGGCTGCTGTTCTGACCAAAATGATGACCAGCCCTTCTCTCCCCGCCCAGAACGAGGCTTAACAAGGGTGCCAAGACCCATCGTGCCCCGGGGACAGGGGAGACTGGAGTGACTGGGGCCCCGTGGGCAACAACTCAAGTCTGCACCACGCCCAAGGGTGTGAGCTGAGGTCCAACCCGGCTTTGAGCCTCCTGCTCTGGAGGCCGGGACCCCATCAGGATTCCGGAAATTCAGAGAACCTGTGCCTCCTCACAGAATGCGAGGTAGAAGGGAGAGCAAAACCTCCAATGACTTCATTTCTAGCCTTCTCCTTGTAACGGAACGTCCCGCAGACGAGACACCGGCCAGCCAGCAGGACAGCCCTACCGGGAGACAGTCTGAGCTGAGCGTCTTGCCTAAGATGGGGTCCCAGGGCACCGGACGCGGCTCCAGCCCTGACAGGCACACCGAGCAGAGAGGCAGGTCTACAGCTGAGCTTGTCCCTGATTGGGGAGCAGAGCGACCCATCCAGCCCTCGGGGTCCCCCATCCCGGGCTCCAGGAGCAACGTCAGAAGACAGCGCCTATGTGCACAGGCCCTCAGACACGGTGGCGACACCTTCGGTGGAGCGGGGACCGAAACAGGGTGCAAACCCTGGTGGCGTCTGGGCTCGGGCAGTCAGGAGCTCCTGGGGCGGCTCGCCCCACAGGCCCGCGCGCCTCCCCTCCAAGGGAAGACAGCACGTTCTCAGGACGCCAGGCCGTGGGGCCGAGGCTCTGAAGGAGCAGGTGTGTGTTCAGCAAGGCGACCCCACTGGCAGGCAAGTCCCGCACCCCAGGGCCGGCCCCTGCGTGTGGTTCCGGGGTGAGCACTTGTGCGCCCAGCAAGCCGCCCCTGCACACGCCCATGCCAGCCATGCATCCAGAGCGGGTCAGGGGACAGCCACCGTGGACGTCTGTGGGGCACAACCACCACCAGGGGCAAGGGAAATGCCAGAAGGGAAGTACAGGGAGAAGGAACGTCTCTTCCAGAAGGACTGACTTTTAACCGCGCAAGCTCACTCTGTCAGTGGTTAAAGAAAACACAAACGGAATCTGCTCGGAAAAACCTGACGACGGACTACGTTCAGCCACATCTACAAGTTTCTTATTCTTTTCTAATGCATGGAAAACCAACAGGTTTTCTGAGCCACCCCTGCCTTGGGCCCCGTGTATGAGTGGCTCCCCTCCCCAGCACACAGTTTTATTTCACGGAATAAAATATTTCTGCGAAGTCAAATATACCCTCGACAACATGAAATGTTATTACCAAATACTGAATCACTAAAACTAGGTAAAATACCAATACATATTATTTAATATTATAATTTGCTAATATTATAATATTAAATATTCTTATCTTCCTAAACTATAAGAAGATTTTGATTTTTTTTTTAGAGCCATACTAGAATTTCCCTGGTTCTCTGTTCTTTGGGCTGCTAGTTTAAAACTGTAAAATACTAGCACATCATTATTTTTCTCTAAGTCCTTCAGGCCTGTCAAAACAGCCCTCTCTCCCCGATGATCTTCATGGTCCTTGTCACCAGTGGCCAGTGCAGTGGTCAGTTAGTGTCCTGGAGTCCCGGCCGGACAGACACCCTTGTCTGAGCAACCAGGTACCACAACGTGTGGACACTGAGTCCTACAGAGAGTTCCAGGGCAAGGAAGTGAGGCCAGTGGGTGCTAGAAATGTTCATAAATAGAAAATATTCGTGGGTAAGTTAAGAAAGTTTCTTGAAGATATTTTTTCCAGACCATGGCCGCAATGAAAGGGCATGTAATCTAATTTCAGCCTTTAGTGTCCTTGTATAATCTTGCCCTTACGTTAGATTTAAGATAGTGTTTCTTGAGGCGCCTGGGTGGTTCAGTTGGTTGGGCGACCGACTTCGGCTCAGGCCATGATCTCGCAGTTTGTAAGTTCAAGCCCCGCGTCGGGCTCTGTGCTGACAGCTCAGAGCCTGGAGCCTACTTTAGATTCTGTGTCTCCCCCCTCTCTCTACGCCTCCCCTGCTCATGCTCTGTGTCTCTCTCTCAATAATAAATAAACATAAAAAAATTAAAAAAAAAAAAGATAGTGTTTCTTTCTGGGGCGCCTGGGTGGCTCAGTTGAGAGCCCAACTTCAGCTCGGGTCATGATCTCCCAGTTTGTGGGTTTGAGCCCCGCATGGGTCTCTGTGCTGACAGCTCAGAGCCTGGAGCCTGCTTCGGATTCTGTGTCTCCCTCTCTCTCTCTGCCCCTCCCCTGCTCTGTCTCTCTCTCTCTCTCAAAAACAATAAATAAACATAAAAAAAAAAGTTAGTGTTTCTTTCTAGGTATTTTATCCGTATTGAAAATTAGATTGTAATGTATAATTATGTAATAACATACCGTTTGAATTTGGAATTATGTGACATAATTATAGCATAATCACATGATAATATACAATTATATTATAACAGTATTAAAAGAAGAAACCGTAGCAGTCAGATAGGGCAGGTCGAGCTGCCGTAACAACAATCCCGACACGCAGTGGCTTAAAATCGGGGCTGATTCTGGCTCTCACAGTGTGTCCACCTGGGTCAGCAGGCCGCCCCATCCACGGAGCCTGGCCGAGCCTCCACCAGCTAAGGTGCCACCGTCTGCCACAGCAGGTGGAAGGGAGGGGGGTGAAGTGCAAGCCAAAGACAGTCACAAGGTCCCGAGCCCTCGGGCGGTGGGCGAGGGCGCTCACCCCAGGGGCGGCACCAGGAGGCCCCCAGGGCCGGCTCCCCACCACGCGTCACCACCTCACCGCAGCCCCGGGCCAGAAGCAAGAGGGAGCAGGCTGGGAACCAGGAGGACCGGGGAAATCGTGCCTGGAGCCCACCGTGCCTCCCGCGACTGCACAGCCTTCGCTGAAACCTCAGGAAAGTCAAAGGTCAGAGAATGCAGTCACAGGGGTCTGTGGTTTCCCAGTCAGCTGAGCGGGAGTGACCCCCCGGGGGCCCACGGAAGGCCAGCTGCGCTGGGAGAGAACACAGTGAGAGAAGGTGGTTGGCCCCCAAAAGCGAGGGCAGCAAGCAGTACGCGCAGCTGAGTCTGCGAAGGCACAGCAACGGATCAGCAATGCAGGTGTGCATTCGCGCATTTAGTGAGCTCCTTTGTCTACGCGGTCATTCGGTCTGCTGATTGCTTATCTGCCTCTCTCTGAGGACATGCACGCTCCCCCGGGCAGATGCCTTTCTTTCTTCTGTCCACTGGTGCACCCCAAAGCCCCAGGAGAGCGCCTGGGACACGGAAGGTGCTCTGTCAGTACGTCCCACATGAACAGTTTCAGCCTGCCGCATGCAAGAACGCTCCTGATGTCTCTTCTCTGCGCAGCTCTCCTTCTACGAAGAATGCCACCCATATGTCCTCATTCATTCAACACTCGTTAAGCCCCTACTCTGCGTTTAATGTGCACCTACTATTACAATAAGTCCCCAACCCTCTTGAAGCATCGATTCTAGCGTAGGAGGGAGGAAATGAGGGCAAAGAAATAAAGCAAGGATACAATGTGCCCGACGGCAATAAAACACAGGAACAAAACGGGAGCATATTGGGGCTCACCGCCCACACAGCCGCACCAGACTTGGGGCGGGGACCCGAGAGGCCTCGAGAAGTTAGGGAAAAAGGGTGTGTGAGACGCCATCCTTCCCGATGGACACACATGGGGACCCCCTCCGTGGACCTGCCAGTGGTGATGGTGGGGTCGCTCTAAAGACACAAACCCAGGCCTTCCCAGACTCCTCCTCTGTTACAGCTTGAACTGTGTCCCCTCAATATTCGTACTTGCAGCTTTAACCCCCAGCACCCAGGTCGCACCCTCATTCGGAAACAAGGTCATCGCAGCTGCGATCGGTTAGGATGTGATTGTGCTGGAGTGAGCGGCCCTAATCCAATATGACGGTGTCCCTACAGAAACGGGAACTTTGGACACAGGCACCGGACACGCCCAGGGCGACTGCCGTGTGAGCCTGAAGACAGAGATGCGAGCGGGGGTCAGGAGCCCCCAGACCGCCAGCAGCCGCCAGAGGCCGGACAGACGCCTGGGACAGACTCCGCCTCACAGCCTCGGGGGGCCAGCCCTGCCCACGGCTTGGCCTCGGACTTGTCCCCTCCAGAGCTGAGAGAGACCCCTGGGTTGTGGCTCTTTGTCAGGCCCCCGCGGAGGGGCTCCCCTGAGCCCCGAGCTGGGGGTCAGGCCCCCCGAGGGGCAGGTGTGCTTCTGACCGAGCCTGGTGACCGCAGTCCCTTGTCAGGAGCTTCTTGTCACGGGCAAGAAGAATGCCTCTTCCGCCGTTCGTACACAGAAAATGAAAAGGTTGCTAAATGTATAAGTAATTTTGACTGAGTCATTGATCTGGATACTTTTAAAGTAAAACAGTAAGTATTTCTGTCACACTTTGAAGTCGGGCTCGGTGGCTCCCTCTCCTCCCTCGGGGTTATTTTATAGCCATTAAGAATATGTTCCTTTTATCTGGGCCTTCAATTAATTGAATTTCAAAAATACTCTGAAATGGCTTTTTTTTATATAAAAATCAGCCACCTCCTGGAGGACATTCCTGTATGATTTGCTGCCACAGTAATTAAAAGCCTGTGTGTGACACCGGTCACCGTCGGAGCGTCACCAGCTGCACTGAGTTTACCGCCGGGGAGGCGGGGGGGACACTCGGTTTTTTTAGGTGGCCGGCAACTGTCCCCAGCCACCCTTGAGGGGGACACACCAGAGTCCCCAGGACAACGAAGTACAAGGCAGATCGGTGCCCCAACGACAGAGCCACAGCGCTGACCCGCCCACGTCGGCAAAGGTCCCTGACGGCACGGCTCCGTCTGGGGCGCTGCTGGGAGGGGTGCACACAGGCCTCCCCGAACCCGGGCTGGGAGGGGTGCAGGAGAGGCCAGCAGCCCAGCCCCGATGGCAGCACAGCCCCCTGTGCCCTGCGCTCCACCCCTCTGTCTCCCTCACCCGCTCCCTGGCCTGGGCAAGTGCCATTTGGTACCTGGTCACCGTCCACCCGCCACAGGGCTGTTGGCGTGTGATTGCGGAGCAGTGCGCGTGAACGAGGCGGGCCGACCGCGCCTTCGCTGCCGCCGCCGTGGGAAAATGGGCTTTCGGGCCGCGAGTTCCGGGGAGCGCGCCCCACGGGGCTCCTACGGGAGGCCCCCCACAAGCTCGCACACTCGGGACCCACCCGTACACTTCCTGTCCCCACCCGCAAGACGTTGTCTCCCAACCCTTCCGTCAAGGACTCCGACGCGACAAACTCCAGGCGGTGTGTGTGCTGTTGTCTCTTCTACGCTTCACGGTACCTCCCTCTGGTGTGGATGCCGGTGAGTCCAGGTAAACGTTTCAAGCTGGACCACACAGACTGCAGACAGTGTCTGAATTGATAGCCTCTCGCTTTTAATAACAGAAACCTCCCTAAAATCTGCCCATGCGTTTCAGCATCACAGACATGACATCGTGTTTCTGAAATGAGGAGAAAGAAAAACTTCCCAACTCCTGCTCCCTGGCCTCCTTCCAAGCCCACGAGGGTGGGAAAACAGGAAGGGAGGCGGTGACCGGGCGGGAGTGGGGGGCAGCCCTCAGGCCCCTCCGATCACCTTGGGCCGCGGCCCCCGGCACCTCTGACCCGGGGCCAGGGGCGCGTCCCTGTCCCTGACCCTGACCCCAGCACCAGGCTGCTTTGAAAGAGAAGCCACTCAGACTTTCTGCTTTAAGTAATTCAGGTTGGCGCTGGGCCGGGACAAAGCCCTCCTACAGCCCTGCGGCCCCAGTCCTCAGCTCCCGGGGGCACTTGCCAGAGATGAGCCATGTCGCTCTCCACTGTCCAGCCCCAGGATCTGGGCCCCACGCTGCTCTGCGGCTAAGTCTGGCCACGGAGCCGTTAGACTTCCAAGCCCAAGGGCATCTTCGGGACCCCATGCCCAGTGCTGCCAGGCGGTCCCTCTGAGGCCATCCTCACTCGGGACCGGTTCCTGTGGCCTCCCCTCCCCCTCCCCCACTGCAGTCGGAGCCTCTCGTGGGTCCCCAGGGAGGGGGACCGGGGCGCGGGTCCCTGGGTGACGGCAGGCAGCAGACAGCATCGGGCCAGCTCCTCGTTCCCCCCCAGATGCCTCTGCATGTTGCTGCAACGGCCAGGCGGGGGGGGGGGGGGGGACGCGCAGCGGGGCCAGGCCCCGGGGGCACGGAGACTTTGTTTCAGATCGCACCCGGCCGCTCTGCCAGCAGCAGAAACAAAAGACAATCGACAGACAATGGATCCACCAGGGAGCACCTCCGACCACAGGGACCAGAGGTGGGGGCGCAGGGGTGGGCGCAGCCCCTGGCCTCGTTCCTGTGCAGGGAGTGCCGGGGGCGCCCTCCGTCGGCCTGGGGGGATCGCTGCCCTTCGGAGGTGGCCGGCTGCACAATGGCTCCCTGGACAGATCACTCAGTCCCGGGACAAAGAGGGACTTTCCCTGCCAGGCTCCCTGGGCAAGACCTGGGGTATTGCCATCCTTTCCCCAGAGCACGGGCCCAGGAGGCCCTCTCAGCGCGGCGGGAGAGCCGCGCTAGCCTCCTGCCCGAGAGGCAGGGGCAGAGGAGGGCCATCGACGCTTCTGGCCACTTGGCCAGGGAGCCGGGCAAGGTCAGGCCCGGCAGCGTCCAAGTGATGGGACACGAAGATTGGCTTCCAGGGAGCGGAGTGAAGGGAGGCCCTGCCCCCCAAGGAAGGGCGACGGGCCGCTCAGCGCACCTTCTGGGGAGGTGCCATTTCCGGGGGCCTGGGTGCTGTTCCGGCTGTGGAGACTCCGGAGGCCGCCGGCTGCCCTGAGCTCCACGTGGGCCCTGGTGCTTCTCAGACGCCCGCCTCCACGGCCACCGCTGTCTTGAATGAGCGAAGGCAGGCAGAATGCGCCTATCTCCCCATCAGGGCTGTGAACACAAACATGCCTTGCTTATCGTCAGCTATGAAAAGAATCTAAGTCCCAGGTAGGCTCTGCGGGGAGGGACTGGCGTGCTTGTCCCCGTTGGCCCCGAGGCCCTGCCAAAACCATCCTGTGGCGAGAAGAGGGAGGAGGAAGCTGCCAGCAGGGCAGGGACAGCGGTCATCCCTCCCTCGGAGCCCTGAGTCCACTTCCTTCCGGCTAGAATCGAGCAAGCTCCCTGCCTCACTCTGGAGGACGTTTCCAGATGCCCCGACATACAGGCACCCCTCTCACAACCCCCTCCAATCAGCCCAGGGTCGGAAAGGGTGTCTGCAGGCCCGTAGCCCGCCCGAGGCCCAGCTTCGTGCTTCCAGAGCGAACCCAGACGGCAAAGCTGTGTCCTTCCCAGAGAAGCCAGCGGAAGCTCTGGGCTCAGAAGCAGGGCCGGGAAGCCAGGACTGCTGGCTCTCCTTCTGCTCCGTGGAGGAAACAGAGGCACACGGGAGGCCCAGAGACAAACACCACCCAGCGTGCCGTTGTCGGAGCAGG
Source organism: Panthera uncia (assembly GCF_023721935.1). NCBI lineage: Eukaryota > Metazoa > Chordata > Mammalia > Carnivora > Felidae > Panthera > Panthera uncia. The sequence continues at coordinate 151,326,594 of NW_026057577.1, forward strand.
CAAATAAATGAGCACTGTCCCCCAGCGGTTGCCGGAGCTTTGAAGGGAAAAAACAAGGAGGACAGCAAGTAACTTTTTCAGACATGATCCGGGTCAACAAATCTCAGACGTCATTATAAGGCCACAGATCATGAGGAGAACAACTCCCCTGTTCCTTGAAATGATGGGGAGGGGGCGGGGGGGGGGGGGGGCGGGGCAAGGTTCCTCTGGCTGAGTGACCTGGGACCCACCCAGACTGACTTCCCTCCTGGACTCAGGTCTCAGGAGCCACTGGCTGTCCAGGCGGAGGGCTGGCCCCAGGCCGGACACCCAGCCCAGCAGCACTGCAGTCAGCCCTTAGCAAGCTCCCACTCCCGCCACCCAGTCCTGGGCAGATTGCAGGCTTGCTGTCACCTTTGTACAGCCACCCCCACCTGCCCACACCAAGGCAGTCCCCGCTGCCCGGACAGCCCGAGTGGACTCGCCCAGACAGTAGCCGTGGGAGCTGGGCTCCCTCCGCGCCAAGGGGCGATGCTGCGGGGCTGGGAGTGCGGGGAAGGAAGCCCGGGCCAGGAGCTGCTCGCCCAGCCTACTCCCAGGAGGCCTTCGGGCAGCCGAGCCCTCTGCCAGCTCCTCGGAGCGCGGGGTAGCGTGGCCAACGGGCGACTCAGGAGAACTGGGGCCAAGAACCAGCGAGGCGGTCTCGGGCGCCGTTCCTCTGGCCCAAGACAGCGGGGCGCGGGGGAGGGCGGCCTAACAGCCCCCCCGAAGGGTCTGGCCGGACGGAGGCGGCCTGCCTTCCTGCCGCCCCGTTGTGGCGGCGCCGTCTTCTCTGAGCCCGGCGTCCCTGCCCCCGCCCCAGGGCGCCCCCCGTGCCTGCCCCTACGCCCCACGCACCCAGGGCGCGGGCCAGGCGGAGGGGAAAGTTGGCGAGCGCGCGGCGCCCGCGGGGGAAAGCGTTAATGGGCGGCCGGGTGGGAGCAGCGCGCTCGCTCGCCCACGTCACGCCGGTGCGGGCTCGGCTGACGACCGCGGCGCCTGGGGACGCCGGCGCGCTCCGCTCGCCAGGTGCTCCGCCTGGAAATGTCTCCATTAGTTGTCGCCTGCTCCCCGCCGGAGCGCGCGCGCCGAGCGGCCGCGCAGAGCCCTCGCGGGCGGCCGGTAGTGGCCGGGCGCCACCGCAGGTAGGCGAGGTCCCCCGCCGCCCGCCCCCGCCCCGGGGCTCCGAGACCCCTCCCCCCTTCCGGGGAGGCGGAGGCTCCGCGCGGCCGCCGAGGGGCGCGGGCGGCGGCGACTGCGGCGACTCCCCGGTGCGTCCCGGGCTGCGCGCTGCTCCCCGCGGCCCCGGCGCCCGAGCGGCGCGGGCGGGCGCGTCCCCAGCGCAGGTAGGGAGTGGGCTCGGCCGCACAAACTTTGCGGGGATCGCTCCTGCGCCGGAGGGCACAAAGTTTGCCGCCTGCCGCTGGGGTCTCCAGAGGCGGCCGCGTTCGCTGCAAGTTGCGGAAACGGGGTGCGGGGGAGGCGCGGGGCGCTGGGGGCCGACGCGGGGCAGCCGGGCCTGCCCCGGGACGCCCCGACCGCGCGCCTTTCCCGCTCGGGCGGCGCCCTGCGGGCGGGCGGCGGGGGCGCGGCGGGAGAACCGGAGCGAAACGGGGGGGGGGGGGGGGGGCGTGCAGGCGGTTCGGGAGCAGGATTCCGCGCGCCTGCCTGCAGCTCGCCCGCCTCACTTCGCGTGAGACCCGGAGGACCGGCCGCGAAGGAGTGACCCGCCGACCTCGGCGCCAGCGACATCCAGAACGCCTTTCAGCGCCACACCCCGCCCGGGTGTCCGCAAGCAGTGGGCGGGCACCGGCGCCCCGAGGGCTGGCCCTCGCCCGGCTCCGCGCGCTCCAGCCTCCGCCCTCTGCCTGAGGTCAACTTCGTCGGGCTGGAGCGAGCCCCGGGAGGCTCTCGGTGCGGAGGACGGGGTGGCCCCGAGGGACGACTCGGGGAACCGCGGGGAGCGCCTGGCCTCGGCGGGGCTCGGGAGCGAAGCCCCACGGGGAGCGGGGCGGCGTGGAACGTTAGGGCGCGGCCTACCTCCCAGAGGCCCTCAGCGGCCTACAGCACCCCCCGGGGCGAAGAGAGCGACCCATAGGCCTCTAACGTTGAGCGCTAACCATCCTCAGGCCCCCTGGCCCTGGGCTCCTTCAGCACTCAACAGGCTGGTGGGGGCACCTCGCCAGAGCTGAGCTGCTGCTCGGTCCCCGGGGAGCCTCTGGGGGGTGTATTTAGAACCGAGGGTCCCTGGAGGGACTTGGGTTCAGCACGCGCGTCTATGCAGGAGCATTTAGCTGATGGTACCTGAGATGCCGACCCTCCGGTTCTGCCCGCTCTGGGAGGGAAACCCCGGGGCCTCAGCTCAAGGCTCAGCCTTTTGGGAAAGGGCACTCCGAGAGTTATTCCGGCATTTGCTCCGGGACAAAGATAACCCAGAAAGTATCTCGGTTGCAGGAGGCCGGCCTCAGCCCGGCGCAGGGTGTCCGCGAGATGCCGGGGTGTGCGCCAGTCTGGAGACAGGCCTGGCCAGCCCTGCATCCAGGATCGGGTCGCGGGGCCTGGGTGAGCCGGGACAAGGTCGCCAGGCTCCTCACGACAGCACCGAGCTTCCCCAGACAGGGTGGCCGCCAGGGTGCGGCAGGCCTGGAGCCGGCGGGAAGCGGAGGCCTTGGAAAGTAGTCGGTGAGCTTGATTTCTGGATTAGAAGTCCAGGTTGCCTGGGAGAACCGGGCCAGCGGGTGGGGACTGGGGGCGTCTTTTTACGACCCAGGCTGGAAAGGGAAACGTTGCAGTGATGGTCAAAGGAAGCCCTTGACCCCCCTGAGGCCTCCACTGACGGGCTGTGCCCTCCAGGGCTCCGGGCTCCGAAGGCTGCTCACAAGATGAATGTTGGCGTGTTCGGGGGGCGGCGTTCCCCGCGAGCTGTGGCCCGGGTGAGGAAGGGCAGGGCGCAGGCCTGGGTGTGCTGCCCGCAAGCCAGAGCGAGGTGGCTCGGTGCTGCTGGGACCTGGGCGGTGGCTGTCCTCCCCCTGCCAGCCGAGCGCTCACGATCGCTGGGGTTGGGCCTTGGGAGTGGGGTGAGGACAAGGGGCTGAAGGCATCTTTGCCCCGGATTGCTGCTCCCGGAGCCCCCTCGGCCACCCGTGGCTCGGGCCCCTCCGTGGCCCAAACCTCATTACCAGGAGAGAGAGAGCTGTTTGTAAACAATAAATAATGGAAAGTAGGAGGATGTTCAGAAAAGCCACAGCAGAAGCCGGGAAAACTGGAAGGAGTTGGGAGGAGGGGGGGGGGGGAGGGGAGGAGCAGAGGAGGAAGAGGGAGAGCGACTGAGAGATTCATTTCTGCCCCAGAAGCCCCGGTGGCTAGTTTCTTATTATTTACAGGAAGGTGATATTAGCAATTCAGGTGAGAAAGAAATAAACACGGCCGCCACGAGATCAATACAGAATTCAGAAACAATTATTAATGTCATTTGACTCGTGTTCTTTATATATCTCTCCCGGCTACAGACGCTTAAACTGTCTGAATAATTTGCATGGGGCGGCTATTCATTATTTCCGATGATTTTCCTTCGCAAGCAGCTCGGACGTGGCCGGCTGTGGTTCAGAGCGATCGGAGAGCTCGTATTTTCATCTGTAAATTAAAGCAATTACGCAGCAGATATTATATGATGCGTACTGTGGTCTCCAGACAGTCATCAATCACCTTCAACCGAGCTGTCAGAGCGGGCAGATTTCGTTTCTGGGAGGCAGGTTTGCAGCTGGGGAGAGGGCGAGAACGTCATCATTAATTAGAGGGTGACCCTGGGGCGATTCACAGGTCTGAACCCAGGAATCTTTCCGAGCAAGTCTGCACAGCGCCGCCGCGCACAGCTCCCCTCCCGGCCGCCCGACCGCGGGAGGCCGAGCGGGGCAGAGCGGCAGGGGCGAGCTGGGAGGTCCCCGGAGGGCGGCTGCATAAAAGGCGGGGAGCGAGTTCGGGGTGCCCGGGCGCCCATTTGCAGCCTGCGTGCTGGCCTCCGCTTTGCATTCGAGCTGGGTCCCAGGACCGGGACCCGATGGAAAGTCCTGGAGAGGGCGCGTGGCTGTCCCCCAGCCCCCAGACTGCCCCGCACGCCCCGGGCCCAGAGCTATGCAAAACGGGCAGGGGAAGGCGTCCCGGCGCTCCCTCCCCTGCACCTAACCCGGAGGGGCGCCGGGCGGAGCAAGCACAGCGGGAGGGGCCCCGGAGCAGGGCGGCGGAAACCTCCTCTCCGGACCGCGCAGGGCTGTCTGGCAGTCCCGGGTTCAGCCGCGAGGGGCAGGGGGAGGCTGGGAGGGCGGCCGCGGAAGGGGGTGGAGGAGGAAAGGGAGGGCCGCTCGCTGTGCGGGAACTCACAGGACCGGGGGTGGGACGCGCGGGGGTGGGACGCGCGGGGGCGGTGGGGGGGGGGCGTTCCCGGGGGACAGGCTGGCGGGCAGACGCAGAGCCCCGCGGCAATTGGACCACCGAGGCCCGGAGTGGATGGCTCTGGGGGAGGCCTCGGTGGATGGCTCTGGGGAGGACGCGGGACCCACACACCTGAGAGCAGGTTGCCCTTCGGACGCGCACACTGGCAGCCGCATCTGGTTCTGGAACTCCCCGCCCCGGAGCAGGGTTCGAACCGGCGGGAGGCCGAGCAGAGAGCCAGTTAAACAATAGTCGGGGTCGCGCGCGGGCCTGCGGAGCGGCCCTCCTGCACCTGCCGCCGAGCGGGGCGCGGAGGCCCGGCCGCCTGCGCCAGCGCCCGGCTAATTTTAACTGTTGATTACATCTTCGGTGGAGACTCGCTCGTGTGTCCCTTCACATGTCTCATTTGTAATTGAGACTAATGATTACAGTGGGGCGGGCAGGCGCAGGTGCTCATTAATTAATTTCTAATTAAAAGTGCTTCCCATCCTCGGTGACTAAGGAGAAACGGCATTCGTGGGGGCGATATTGACTCCACGGACGGAATTCATTTGTCAGAGCCTGTTGTGGCCTCTTCGCCCCGCGCGCAGCCCCGCAGCCCCGCAGCCCCACAGCCCGGCCGCCGCCAGTGACCCGCACGTCTGCGGCCCGGCCGAGCTGCGCGGCGTGGGCTGACGTCAGCGCCCCCGCCGCTGAAAGCCAAGCACATTTGACTTGACGGGTTCGCGCAACTCGGTGGTTTTTTTTTTCCCTTTTTTGCAAAATATGTATTTGCGTCGCCGCTGCGAGGCGGGCTGGTCCCAGAGCCCCCTCGAGGCTCGGGAACGTGAGGCTAAAAGGCTCGGTGCGGCCGCCGCGGCTCACTTTCCCGCCGGGTTAGAAAAGTTTGCGGGGCGCGTGGATGAATTAACCCGCTCTTCCGCTTCGCCCTCCCAGCGCCTAGGAGCCGGCGGCCCCGGAGCAGTGGCCGCGCCACGCGGGCGACCACGCGCAGGACCCCGCCGGCCCCGCCATGTCCTACCCGCAGTTTGGATACCCCTATTCCTCCGCACCCCAGGTAAGGGGGCCCCGCGAGGGTGCGGGGAACGCGGCCGGACACGCCGGCTGGCAGGCTGTCCAGCGACCCGGGGTCGCTTCCCAGAGAGCGGGGCCTGTGCCAGGCGCTCCTTGCACCCAGCCCCGGGGAGGGCAGGGGCACCGAGAGACTCTGACGTGCGGGCCCCCCTTGTCTCCCGCTTTCTTTGACCCTCACCATCACCCCAGGAGAGACATCGTGGCACAGGAGGGCGTGCGCGGCCTTGGGACCCCCTCCCCCCCACACACACACCCACACTCCCGGGGTGCGTGTGAAAACTCCGGGGCCTGGTAGGGCTGGTCCCCCAGTGGCTCGCGGCAGGAGGGAACGCGCGGCGTGGACGGCAGTACGCCCCGGGCCGTGGGGCAGGGTCCCCTGGGCGGCGCGCCCCCCTCACCCGCGGCGCCGGCGCTTCCTCGCGGCCCCTCTCTCCCCCAGTTCCTGATGACCACCAACTCCCTGAGCACGTGCTGCGAGTCCGGCGGCCGCACGCTGGCCGACTCGGGGCCCGCCGCCTCGGCCCAGGCGCCCGTCTACTGCCCGGTCTACGAGAGCCGGCTGCTGGCCACCGCGCGCCACGAGCTCAACTCGGCCGCGGCGCTTGGGGTGTACGGGGGCCCGTACGGCGGCTCGCAGGGCTACGGCAACTACGTGACCTACGGCTCCGAGGCGTCCGCCTTCTACTCGCTGGTAAGGGGAGGGGATTGTCTGAAGCCTTCCTCCGCCCCGCCACGCCCCTGCCCCCGATTTGCCCAGCCCACCTCCCAGGGAGCCCGCGGCGCGGGCGCAAGTGCCCAGGACCCCACGCTGCAGGGGGAGCCTCCTGGCCGGGTTCCTCCCAGCACCGCCCGCCCCCGGAGCTCGAGCTCGGCGCCCGCCCCTCGTCCCGCGCTTTCCTCCTCTGAGCTCCCTACCTTCACTCCTCCCGGTCTCCCTCCTCCTCCCTCCCAGTGCCCCACCGCTTGGCCCTCCCCTGCTCCCTTCCCCCTCCTCCCCCCAGCTCGTCTCCCCCCTCGCTCCTCCTTCCTCCCTGCGGGCGGTCGGTCGGTCCTCTTCTTGGGTCCGGGTCCTCCCTCCTGCTGTCTCCCAACCCCCACCTGTCTCCTCTGCCCCCCTCTCCCTCCAACCTCATTCTTCTCTCTCCTACTCCCCGACCACCCCCCCCCCAATTCTGCGCGTCCTCTCTCCCCATCTTGAGGCTTCTTTGCTCCCTGGGCCCAAGAGAGAGTCCGGGGGTGGGGGTGGCTTATGAGGCTGCCCAGGGGTGTGTGCAAAGCGTGCAAGAGCCAAGGGGCCTGGGGGGCTGGGGTTGAGCTGGGTCGCCTCCCGGAAGCTGCGACCCCAGGCGCGTGGGATCCTACAGAATGGCTTCGACTCCAAGGACGCGCCGGGATCTGCGCATGCGGGCCTCGCGCCTGCTGCGGCCGCCGCCTACTACCCCTACGAGCCGGCGCTGGGCCAGTACCCCTACGACAGGTGAGGGACCGGCGGACAGAATCCCTCCTCACTGCCCCCGCCCGGGCCCCCGCGCTCCATTCAGTCGTCAAACTCCGCACCACCAGCCCCACGTCCCCTGTGAATGTTTGGGCGGCTAGGGGAGGGATTTCGGGTCAGGTTTCAGCTGACCTGCGCTACTCCCGAGCCCCGCCCCCTTGGCAAGCCTTGCCCCACTGGGCAAATGCGTCCCCAGCCTCTCCCTCTCGCTCCCTTCGCTGTCTGGACCCTCACAGCCCTCGCTGCACTGTGGTTCTGGGCGGCTGTCAAGTCTCCCTGCCCAGGCTTCAGACGCCTCCCTCTGCCCAAGAGCCCAGCCCACCTTTCCCTTTGGTGGGAACCAGAAGGGGGAGTCCAGTCTGCTCATCCAGAGACGCGTGGCCCATCTTGGGGGGAGGAGGGTGACAATTATAAATTTAACTGCAGGAAGTCCACATAAGCCGTCTGGACGCTTTCTCCCCACGGACACTAATGACCACCCCTGCCCACGGCTGTTATATAGTCGGGTTCACATTTGTGTGGTTCGGGGATCAAAAGGGTAGGCGAGGGGCCCCATAAAGGAACCTGAAGAAATAGATGTCTATGTAGGGTGACAGAGACCTGGCCAGGCCTTGAGCCCACATCCCACTCCGGCTAGGAAGGAGCCCAGGCTCCCTGTAAGTTGAATCAAATATAAACATCTTGGGCCACAAAAGGCTGTGCCTGTGGGCCGTGGCGAGGAACCAGGGGCCTGGGTTTGACCCAGGTCTTACCACCATAAAAACACTCCCACACGACGGGGACTGAAAGCCTGCCTGGGCCTTGGCCCGCCGCCCGCGATGCAAGGGTCTCGGCCCAGCGCCCCATTGCCCAGCCTGTCTCCAGGTACGGGACCATGGACAGCGGCACGCGGCGGAAGAACGCCACGCGCGAGACCACCAGCACGCTCAAGGCCTGGCTGCAGGAGCACCGCAAGAACCCGTACCCCACCAAGGGCGAGAAGATCATGCTGGCCATCATCACCAAGATGACCCTCACGCAGGTGTCCACCTGGTTCGCCAACGCGCGCCGGCGCCTCAAGAAGGAGAACAAGATGACGTGGCCCCCGAGGAACAAATGCGCGGATGAGAAGCGACCCTACGCGGAGGGCGAGGAGGAAGAGGGGGGCGAAGAGGAAGCCAGGGAGGAGCCCCTCAAGAGCACCAAGAATGAAGGTGGGTGGGACCTGCAATGCTAAGGCTGGGGCACCGAGGCCGGGACTCCCTGTGCCTTCTTCTTGGGTTCTGGGACCTCTGAAGACATTGAACCTGGGGCAGTAAGAGCAAACTGTCAGGGCATGGGCAACAAATGAATGAGCTGACCCATGGGGACCCTGACCTGGGGGCCTGCGGGAGTAACTGGGAACAGGCTTAAAGAAATCCAAAATAACGCTTAAAACAATAGACACACTCCCCCTCCTCCCCCCCCCCATTGATTTGAGCAGGAAATCGCTAGGCTTCTTTGTTACCACTTGGGGTTCTGGAGCAGGTGGGAGGTACAGGTGCTTCTCCTAGCTTGGGGGCGGAGGGTCGGGCCCATAACCATGTGCGCAGAGCTAGGAAGGAAGAGTGAGGTCCAGATTAGCGCCTTCCTCTCTTCCTGCACCGGCCCCTCTTTCTACCCCGCGCAGAGATGGTGGGCAAAGGGGAGAAGGATCTAGAACTCACAGACTTGGAGGATTTCGACCCGCTGGAGGCGGAGCCCCCTGAGTGCGAGCTGAAACCGCCCTTCCAGCCCCTGGACGGCGGTCTGGAGCGCATCCCCGCCGCGCCTGACGGTCCAAGCGCCCCGGGAAAGGAGGCTTCCGGCACCCTCCGGATGCCCCTGGCCGCCGGTGGCGCGGCCGCCCTGGACCAGGACCTGGAGAGGGCCAGAAGCTGCCTCCGGAGCGCGGCCGCTGCGCCCGAGCAGCAGCCTGGCGCTGGGGGCGGCTCGCAGGCCTGCGAGGCCAAGCTGGGCTTTGCGCCGGCTGGGGCGACGGCGGGCCTCGAGGCCAAGCCGCGCATCTGGTCGCTGGCTCACACGGCTACCGCGGCCGCCACAGCCCTGAGCCAGACTGAGTTCCCCTCGTGCATGCTGAAGCGCCAAGGCTCCGCTGCCCCTGCGGCCGCTTCCTTGGCTCCTGCGTCGTCCTCGCCTGCGGCCCCGGCCCCCACTGGTGCCCTGGACAGGCACCAGGACTCCCCGGTAACCAGTCTCAGAAACTGGGTGGATGGGGTCTTTCACGACCCTATCCTCAGGCACAGCACTTTGAACCAGGCCTGGGCCACCGCCAAGGGCGCCCTCCTGGACCCAGGACCGCTGGGACGCTCTCTGGGGGCAGGTGCCAACGTGCTGACGACGCCCCTGGCGCGCGCTTTCCCGCCCGCCGCGCCCCACGACGCCCCGACCGCAGGCTCAGCCAAGGAGCTGCTGGCGGCGCCCAAGGCCGGGGGCAAGCCCTTTTGCGCCTAACGGGCCCCGCCCCGCGCGGAGGAGGAGCAGGCGGGGAGCCGGCCTGCTGCGCGTCGCAGACTCTGTTTCTACGGAGTTTCCAAAGCAGGACGGGAGCGCGTCCAAGTGCAGGCAGCCCACCCGCCGTGGGGGGACCGGCCGGACTCGGCCCTCCCGGCCACAGACCCCGCCTGGACAAGCACTGGTCCGGGCCGTTTCCGACCTCCGCCCCGGGCCCCAGCCGGGTAGGGACGCTCCCAGAGCAGAAGGGAGCCGCCCCGGAGCCTAAAGTTTACGTCCCAAAGTTTACACGGACCAGACATTTCAGCTCTGAGGCTTAGTTTTGCTGCCTCCTCCCGGGTTTGAGGCATCCTTGCTCCTTCCGAAGACCCCTCAGCCCGCTGACCCGCGTCGTCCTCAGCACACCTTCCAGCAACCGCACTCCCACCTGTTTACACTGTTGCACACTCGTAACTCGATACAATTACGTTTTTTTACGTGTATGTTCACACCAATAATTGCCTGCTTCAGAGGCTGATATAACAAACCAATAAACCGAGTGATGGTGTTTGCATTGCAAAATGAACACGCTTCACACCCAGGGGGTTGAGGTCTTGCCCAGGAAAGGTGCTAATCGCCCAGGGGAGGAGGGGGCGGCGGCCTGCCCGAGTGCCCCGCGAGGTTAACCCGCAGAGCCCAGACGTCCTGCTTCAAAGCCCCGTTTGTAGCAACGGTTGCAGGAACTTCCAGGAATTTTTGGAGTCTGTGAGAGAAGTGCACAGGCCCTAAACTGCAAACTCTGCCCCGTTACCACACTCCACAATGCTGAGAAAGTGGGGGTTTCCCTTGCAAGATGAGAGTAACTTTTAAACTTGCTAAATTCCCTGGAACTGGGGGGGGGGCGGGGGGGGGGTGGTGGTGGCGTGGACTGCGTTCCGACCGCCCTGAGCCGAAGTGGCGCGGCCTTCCCGCCCCCGGCCCCGCCTCCCCTCCCTCCCGGGACCGGCTGCCTCGCCCGCGCTCCGAAAGCCCGGGGCCGCGCCCCGGGGGTGGGGGGGTGGGGCGAGCGCTTAGTCGGCTGCGGATAGAAGGCGGGGCTGGGAGTGGAGGCCCCGGGGCGGGGGCGGGGGCGGGGGCGAGCCCCGCCTGGCCCCGGTTCCCGCGCGCTTCCAGCCCTGGGTTCCAGCTTCCCTCCGGCCCCCACCCCCACCCCCACCCCCGCGGAGCCCGGCCCGCACCTCCGAGCCCAGGAAGCTCTCGGGGCGCTCCCTCCGGTGGCGCGGGCCCCTGGAGGGCGGCGGGGAGCGCTGCGCTCTGCACTCGGGGTCCCCTCGCCGGCCAGCGCTCGGCTGCGGGGGCCTCGTCGCAGTCCCAGGCGTCCCGAGGAAGGACGGATCGGCAAGTCGGCGAACCTGCCGGGGGGCGGGGGGCCTTGGAGGCGCCCGCCAGGCGGGGTCCCTCCCTGCGACGGTTGGGACTGGACAGGGGCCCGCCCCCGCGGGGGTCCCGGGCCGCCGGGGAGCGGCTCCGGGGCGGGTCTCGAGCGCTGGTGGCCAGAGGCCGGTGTCGGGGTCCGCGCCCCAGAGCGACCGGACCTCGACCCCCGGCGCCTGAGAGAAGGGGGCGGTCCCGGACCCCGGTGGCCGGGCGGGCGCCGCGCCCCAGGCCTGTCCGGGCCGCGCGGTAATTGGATTGTATCCGCGCGCTGTCACCGTATTGACTTTCGCTCCCGTGGATGATATCATCGGGACTCGGAGGCTCGCCGCTGATGCGCCTGTCAAAGGCTGGGCGGGGGCCCCCGGCCCGGCGAGCGAGCATCAGCCAAGATAATTTGAAGTGAAATTTTCATTTTGACAGTAAACCCCTCAATTTCTAAAGGCTCCGCGCTCCGAGAGCTCGCTGGCAGGGGGAGGCTTTGCAGAAAGCCCACGTCTTAGACTGAAAAGGGCAAAAGAACTCGAATTAGTTGTAATAGATAAAAGGGCAAAAATAAAGAGTCAAGGGTACTTGACAGTAATAGCGAAAGTGGAGTCTCGGGGGAGACGCGTTGCGGCCGCGGCTGGGGCGCCAGGAATTTTAATGCGGCCGAGGGCGGCTGCCCCCGCGCCCCCACCCCAGCCCCAGACAAAGCCAGACATTTTCAGCAAAAATGAGGCTTCGCTGACGCAGGCGGCGCGGCGGGCGGGGTAGGGGCTGTGGGGGCCGCGGCCCGGGCCCGGTGCGGGTGGCAGGGGCTGTGGGGGCCGCGGCCGGGTCTGGACCCCCGCCCCCCCCCCCCGCCCCCCCCCCCCCCGTTTGGGGGGGGGGGGCCCAGAGGGCTCCCGCTGCCGACCACGCCTTGGCCCTGGAGACCTCACACTCTGGGCAGGGTCTGTGGGGCAGGAAGCCCGGCCGGTCCCCGCAGACTGGAGGTCAGAATCCCGCACCGCAGGAGCCCCCAGACCTTGGTGGCGCCGACTGGAAGAGACTTGTTTGATTAATCTGCAAAATTGTGGGGATAAAGACATCAGGTGGGGGCGGGGAGTCAGCCGCGCACCCCTCCCCCCCCCCACCAGGGGCTGTCCCTTGGACCTCCCCCTTACCTTTGGGGGGAATGCTCTGGAAGGCTGGCCGTAGGCACCCTTACCCCCAAGTGGCCTGTGTGCCCCGGGGTGGGGGTCAGGAGGCGGATCCCCTCAGTGAGGGGGAGGGGACGGGCCGCCGCTGGGCTGGGGAGGGTGGGGACGTGTATTTTAAGGGTCTGTGGTGCTGGGGAGAAAGGTCGTGGTGGGGGCGGGGCCCCGCTTCCCTCCCGGGAGGCTGTCAGGGCAGCGGCGCTGGGGACCGCGCTCTCAGCCACTCAGGCGTGGCCAATTCAGACACACCAAGGAAGGGCTGCTAAATTAACGGCGCTCTTTACATAGCGCCCAAATAAAACTGTAATCAGCCGCGCGTTACTTTTCATTAAGCGAGTCTGACAGCAGCATATCCAGACCCGACAGGGAAATATACGGCGGCGGCCGGCCCGGTCTAAGATAATTCCTTAAGCTCCATTAACAACTCTTAGCCGCGGGAAATGGGCTCCCGGAAAACGTCTCCAAATCTAAGAGCTTTATCGACCCTCAAACCGCCGCTGATGCCTCCATTTCTTTCTTTTTTTTTTCTCTTTCTACCCCCCCCCCCCCCCCTTTTTTTTTTTTAACTTAAGGGAGACTCGTCCAGCGAGGTAATAGAGTTTGACACGACACCTTCTTAACTAGAGAGAGAGGCAGGGACACCAGCCCTTAAATGATATTTAAAAGGCAACCAATTAAGATTTAAAGTGATGGTCTCCTGAGACTGCCCGATTCATGCCCCACCACCTCTCCCCGGGCCTGCCTGCCTGCCTGCCGGTGGCTGCACACGGCCTGCCCGCCCCTCCGTCTCTCTCCCTCTCCCCGGCCTACCTGCCGCCGTGTGTTCCCCTCTCCATTCTGTCTGTGTCTTTCTCTCGCATAAAACAAGAGACAGAGAAAAGATCTTTCCGTGCTCCAGTCCTCCCCAGTGGGAAGATTCTTGGGACCGCCTGTCTCCTAAGGCACATAGTAGCGGGTTGAGGGACACTGAGCCTGGCTCCCCCTGCGGACATCCAGCTGGCCACGTGGTGTCCCCGGTGCCCCGGGGCCCAGACGAGGCCCCTCCAGTGGGGTGTGGGCGCCCAGGCTGCAGGCCGTGAGGTCAGCCTCGCTCACAGCGGGCAGGCCGTCTGGTGAAGGGACAGCCCAGGTTGGGGCGGGTGGCACTTGGTACCAGGGGAGCGCTCTGAAGTGCCTCCTTCCAGCTGGTACAATTGAGGCAGAGGGAGTCCCCTGCCCAGAGCTGCTGTCCTCTGCGCCAGGGCACCAGGAAGATGCCGTTCCCTCCCTCACAGTGACGGTGACACTGGCCAGGGTATTTGCCCCATTGGTGCCACTAAGCGGGAGAACCTGGAAAGCCCCTCGGCCAGGATCACGGCGTGGGAAGGCGGTGAAGCCCTGGGAAGGAAACACCGTGACCTTTCCATCTGACCCTGTCTGGAACAGTGGGGCCCTGGAGGAAGAGAAGGCGGGGGGGGGGGGCCTTCAGGGAGGAGGGGGGCAGGGAGAAGGAGGGAGGACTGCCTTCCAGCATGTCTGGCATCAGCTTCATGAAATTGTGAAGAAACTGCCTTTTCCCCGGAGGACTCTGGCCCTGGGGTGAAGAGGGGTTTACTGAAGCCCCGGGACCAGTCAGGCCCCTGCACATTGGGGGATCCCTGAGCGGGCAGCGCCCCCACTTTGCTGCTGGGGTGCAGTGGCTGCTGGGGTGCAGGGGGCCGACGCCGCCCGAAAGGCACTGGGGCAGGACTGTACGAGGCGAGGCACCCGTCTCACCGGCCCCGGGGGGGGGGGGGTGTCTTCCCTGGCCCCAGGCCCCCTCCCCACCCCGGGGCTTATTGCCACTTCCAAGGAGATCTAAACACGAAGGGTGCAGTTCAGGAGCCAGAAGCCCCGCCCGCTAAGAGCCTTAATGTCTTGAACTAAGCCCACCGAGTGAGCGCCCAAAGCGGGAATTAGAGCGAGAAGGGGCTTATGCAGGCTTGGCGTGAACCCTGGCCCACTCGGGGTGGCTGATGCCTCCCTTCCAGCAATCCAACCAGAATTCTGTGTCCGTTACAGTGGTGTGGTCACTCCAGGGAGGAGCTCCCAGAAAAGGAGCTGAATGTCTGTAGCAGCATCCGACCTCCACTTCTGGTGTCGATGCAGACGAGACTGAGCGGGGCCGCCTGTGTGCTTAGGGACTCTGTCATCTGGCCGGGAAACGGTCATGATGGGAGTAGAACTAATGGGGGCATCAATGTGGGGGGTGCACCAGCCTGGTCCTCCCTGCCTTTGCTTCTCAAGGCACTGTGCTATCTTAAAGGCATAACCCTTACGTTCGTCCGATCGAGCCGGTGGAAGGAGCTGATGGGGTCATGTGCACAACACTTGTGTGAACCCCGTTTCCACCGGCCCGGGGTTTGCAGATGCCGTGCTGAGGGAGAGGCACTGAGTGTCGGCCTGCCCGGCCCCAGCAGGTGCAAGCAGGCCTGGCCGGGGGAGGCTGGGAGAGCAGGAGGGGCCCACGCCAGGCCCCAGAAGCTATTCAGCAGGTCGGGCATACGTGTGTATGTCGTCGCTATTTGCCCCTGTCCTGCTGGGATGATGCCCGGGCTGGCCGTGGTGAGCTGGGAGGGCCCACAGCTGGCCTGGAGAGGGCCTTTGTGACAGACAGAGCAGGAGGAGGGAAAGCATTCACGGTGGAGGGAGGGGCCAGTCCAGAGGCCAGGGCACCGGAAGTGACAGGACTCACACGGGTGAGTGTAGGGGAGACAGGGACAGCAACACCAGTGGAGCCGGACTGAGGAAAGTGTAGGTGGGACAGTGAGCAGGGGGGTAGCTTCAGGTCACCTGCCACAGCCCCCTAGGGGCAGGAAGTCACCCAGTTCCCAGGGCAGGGCTGGGATGCAGTGGCTAGGTGTAGACAGGCGGGTGTAGGCAGGCCGGTGTAGGCAGGCAGGTGGAGAGAGGTGGGTGTAGACAGGTGGGCGTAGTCAGGCGGGTGTAGGCAGGTGGGCGTAGACAGGCGGGTGTAGGCAGGTGGGGGCTGTTCACCAAAGTGTGTCCGGCTCACCTGACGTGGGGCGGCCAAGGACAGAAGAAAACCACCCAATCATCCACCAGAGTGCAGGCAGCAGAGACAAACCCCAGGACAAAGGAAATGTGGTTTCCGTGTGACGCTCTGACATTTGCTAGTGGCCTAGTAAGATTAGGGGCATCTCTGGGGACAGCAGGAAACTGATGGGTGCGTGTAAGTATGCGGGTGCCACGGGCCAGGAGAACAGCCGCACAGCGGCACGGCCACGTCCCTGCCGGGCTTTGACTGGCGCCTCGTGGGCATCCTGGCCTTACCAAGGGCACCTGCCCTGGGGGACCCGCAGGGTCAGGTGAGGCCGCTCCATCGGAAACGCCTGGCAGACGTATAGCTTGGTCCAGCTGTGGCCTCCCCAGTGCAGGGGCAGGGCAGGGAGAGGGAAGGGTGCCAGCACCTTTGGCTGAGGAGCTGTCACTGAGAGAGCCTGCCTAGAATGAGGCGAGCAAGCCCGCCTGCACCTACGGAGGGTTTGGGGGGGGGGGGGGGACGCCGAAGGAGAGACCTCGCTGAGTCGGCTGGAGGAGGAGGGGGAGCTCACCCTCTGCGCAGGGGTGAGGGAATGGAGCAGGGGGGCAGGACCCAGTGTCACGGGCCAGAGGGCAAGCAGCCCCAGGCCCCCAGGAGCCCCGCTCCCTCACAGGCCGGGGAGGACCCGCCCCACGACCCCTCCTGCGCACCAGAGGGCGATGCACTGGGCACGCGGTCCTGCGGGGAAGCGACGGCCGACCGGCGCCACTGGTCACAGGACCCCCACCCCGGGCCCCAGCCTGAGCTCGAAGTGCAGCCCCCCCCCCCCCCCCCGGCAGGCTGACCTGGAATCGGGGACCGTGTCCCCGCCCCTCAGAGACTGACTCACGTGCCCACAGCAGCCTCACCAGCCAGGAGCAAGGTCTGCCCCATCACACAAGTGACGCCCATTCACAATCAGCCTGCAAATGGGACCTTAATTAATGAATTTGATGATAGAGACTCTTTTCATGGAACATTAGCCCAAGTTCAGGATAATCAGCCTGAACACAAACTCCAGCTTCGCAACAACACTCGCCGGGGGCAGGAACATAATTTACGTCCGGCAAGTGGGTGGGCGCGCGGCTTCCGGGCAGGGGGCTCACCTGCAGGCACAGGACCGTCCAGGAGCTGGGGACAGACCCTTCTGTGGCACGGCGCACACACAGGCTGTCATGGGCACCTCTCGGGGTCATCAGAGTCCATTGCACATGGCCCTGCTTCCGCTGGTCTGTGGGTATGTGACGGATGCCCCCGTGTGTCCGTGAGAACAGGATGAAGGTTTTCCGAGGCGGCCCCATCTCTGTGGACGGGGCGGCCCTGACGGGGGGTGGGGCACTGAGGCCGGAGAACCCCAGGACTCAGGGGCCACAGCTGGCCTTTCCCGCTGGCACTTCGGTAGTGAAAACCGGTCACGTGCGTGGTTGTGGCTACCTGTGTGGGACCCTGGGGGCTGCGGGGGTGGGGGCAGCACCCCGAGGATGCTCCAGGCTGGGCCGGCGTGGGGGGAGGGCGTCCCACAGCAGTTCCGGGGGGAGGGGAGCCGCAGGGGCACACACGCCTGCCGTGCAGGGGAGGCACCCAGGGTTCAGAAAGGCAGCGGCAGGCCTGGCGGGGAGGGGCGCCCCCGCCCCGCTTTCCTCCTCCCCTTCCCTCCCCAGCTCAGCTCGCTGCCTCGCCGGGGGTGGGGCGCTGGAAGCCAGGCGGGAGGGAAATCCGGTGAGTGTGGCCTCACCAAGGGGCACCGCTGACCCCAGGGGAGACCCGGGGCCTGCGGGATCGGGCCACCCCGTACAGAGCTCACTTCTAACTCGGGCGCTGCAGGGGTGAGGCGCACACGGTGGGAACGGAGGAGACAGCGCTTTAGAAAAGGCTCACGCTCCTTCTCCACCTCGCCTGTGTCTTCAGTAACAGAGTAGCCTAGAACGTTCCACCGCAGGAGGGCAAGGAGCCCCTTGGGGAAGACACAGGTGCAGGGACCACACAGTTGGCCGAGGGTGTCCCGCAGGAAGGGGCCCCAGAGCCCTGGGGACGAAGCAGCCAGCGCTCAGGCACCTTCGTGCCTCCCCGCCCGCCCCCACAGCCTGGTTGGTTGCCCTCCTCTAGATTTCATTCCAGAACCCCAGCTTCCCCCATGGTGCAGCACACGCGGCTCATTAGGGTGAATTTTCAGCGCATTTGCAACTTTTCACCCATTTCCAGCTCAGCGGGCTGGGGCTGCAGGGAAGGCCCCCCAGGAAGCAGTGGAAGGGCCCTCTGGACCCCAGACGGTGGGTTCCAGAGCCCCCGGCAACCCCCCTACAGACACAAACCACATTGTTATTTTGGTTTTGTTCCCAAGCTTCTGGAAACCAGAGGTCACTTTTTATTCCTCCGGTTCGAGTACAGACTAGATCACGTGGCGCACTGAGCTGCTGGGCCCGCACTGCCGCAGCACCCCTCCTCGGACGTCTTTTCCAGACGTGCCCGGTTCCACCCCCCCGGGGAGACCGGCGACCATGCGGCCTCCCTGGTCCTCACCTGCCGTAACAGCGCTGTCCCTGCGGTGAACATAGACTGCGTCGTCCGAGCCTGGGTCACCGAAGTCCCAGGCCGCGTCTCGCGGGCCGCCACCCGCCCTTGGCAGGCGTGGGTTCGCGGGGGGAACGCCCCAAGACCCCGACCTGCTTTGGGCTCTCGAAACCAAGGGCACCCCTTGTGTGGAGAAGTTACAGGGCTGTGGGATCGCATCGCAGGGAAGGGGGGAGACACAGATACGTGCACAGACTTGAAAAGCAACGTGACACGTGCACACAAGGGACACGTTAGACGCGGGAGAGGCAGTGTCTCCTGCCTTTTCTAGGTGGTTCCTTGAAGATCAAGTTTAGGGTTTTCATCACGGCTTTGCTTTTGTTTCACACAATCACCTGACTTCTCACGCGGTTCGGAGAATGAGACTGTGGCCCTGAAGCACGTGGGGCCCTCGCGGGTCCCTGCTCGGCCCAGCAGTGCTGGTGCCTGATCCTGCAGTGTCTCTGTGCCCCTCTCCGGCCTGCGCTGACCCCTCTCCTCGAGTTCACCCAGAAGACAGACGTAATTCAGGCACTTGCTGCAAAGGGACAGCAGCGGTTTACAGGACCAGGTGATCCCCACTCAGGGATCGTTATGCTCAACAGAGGAAGGGGCACGGTGATGGCCACCCGGGGCCGCTGAGCACCCAGCTGAGTAACACCCACCTCCCCCAGCACAGGGGGCCGGGCTCCGGGGGTGCCGCGCTGGCTGGGTTGTTCAGGACGGTGCGCGCTCGCAGGACACGGCTCCGTCCAGACCACGCGCGGGGCGGCAGTCGGATGGGACGGTCCGCCGCGCGCACGTCACCGGGGGACGGGAACCAGGCTGCAGCAGCCATGTCGTCCGCCCGGGCCCGGGGCTCCCGCGCCACCACCCGCCCTCCGGCCTCCACAGGGTTAGTAATTGTGCCATCACGAGCGGCTCGTGAGAGGCTGGGGGATCGGAAACAAGGGAGCCTCGCTGTCCAGGAGAGAGAGGGACAGAGCGGGAGGCCGCAGGACGTCCGGATGAGCCACGCCTGGGCTGGCATTCGAGCATCTGCACTGGGGGCTGTCCTGCCCACCCAGGACCACAGGCTGACACCCGGCGTTTCCTTCCAGAAGACCCTTACCCCAGCCTCCCCACTCCCTGCATCCCCTTAATCATCCACACAGGGCCGTCTCTCCACTGACCAAGCCTTGAGTGCAGGTGCACTTCCGGGAAACAGAACCTCAGGATAGAAATCTAGATGGAGTTTGCTGGTCAGATGGGATCCAGAGGCATCCGTGCTGCCCGTGGTCTGAAGCACCTACAGCCACAGAACCATGACGCAAGCCATCACCTGTGGCCGGCTCCAGACGGCCGCCTGTTCACAGGAGGCTCTGGTGACCAGGCGGCCACCACGTGCACCAGGGTAGAAACTTGCAGAGCGAGGGCCCAGGCATGAAGAACCCCAGGGCTCGGAATCCCCATCCTGGACCCTGTCAGGACCAGAGAGCTACGGGGCTGTCCTAAAGGAAGCCCTTCTCTCCAGTAGCCTGAGGGTCACAGGCTGGAAACCGGATTCTCAGGCCGCCTGGCAGGGCACCTGGGGTCCCAGCCCTGGAGGGCCTGAGCCAGTGGCCGGGGCGGCACCATGAGAGGACAGGGACGGAGTCCAGTAAGGGGAGGGTGTGAGCCCCTGCCTAGTCTGGGCACTTCTCGCTGCCCTGCCCCCAGCCACCCTCTCCTTGTCCGGGAGCTCCTGGATCCCCATCACCCCTCGGTGCTTCAAAACCCGAAACCCACCTGAAATCCCGGGGGTCCAGGGCTCAGCTACAAACTGACCAGGAGGACGGGCCGTGCGCGCAAGAAGTTTGTACAATTTTTATGGACAGAACCACAGGGAGTCTGGAGGGCAGTGGCCCCGAGGGCAACAGGCCAGGCTGGAGGGCGTGGCATCCCCCACCCTGCGCTCTGGCTCCGTGGCGTTGGCTGGGGCGGCCGAGAGGGGCCCCCAGTGTTTCAGTGGCTGATGGAGATGTGGGCTCTCTCGCCGCCACGTGGAATTAAATCTGAAGGGGAGGACACCAAATCTCGGGAGACAGGACTGTGGCATCAGGTGGGCTCACCATGCCTGCCCCGCCCAGCCCCGCCCATTCCTGCCACAGGCCCCAGCGCATCCCCTCCCCCAGCCCTGGGAAGGGAGCCGTCGAAGAGAGAGCCCGCATTCTCAAAGGCCCTGCGAGGCTCTTCCCTGTGGGCTGAACACGAGAGACCCCGATTTCACGGGGATGGCGTCCCAGAGCGCCAGGGCCAACGGCTAGGTCTCGACCGCCAGAGACAAGGTGGGCGCGGGACCCCATTCACGAACCCCAGTAGTCAGCCCGCTCAAATCCTACTTGGCTTGTACAATAAGGGGGACAAAGACAAAAAGCCTGGAAACGAGCAAAAACCGGGTCAAACCTCCAAGCCTGACGGACAAGATTCGACCTGAACCATGGCCTGCTGACCAACGCCCAGCTTGCGCCGGTTCCGAGGCCCCGTGCGGAAGGGAGGCCGTGTCCCCTGGGCTGACACCTCTGCACCACCAGAGGTGCGTGGGCAAGTCTCCTTCCTGACCTTCCCGAGAGGGCCAGCGTGACCGTGTGCCATGTGAGGGACACATCCCGGGGATTTCTGCACAGTGGCTCAGGATGGACACTAATTTCTGGAAATCAGGAGGGCCGCAGTGGCCACAGTCAGGACAGGAACCCATGCAGGCAGGTGCATGGAGCTGGGGCTCAAAACCTTGAGAGATTCGGGGGTGGTGACCACAGTCAGACACCCACCGACCTCCCCGTGACCTATACAGGGGACGGCTGGACCTCGTAGGACGTCATCGAATCACCATAAACTCAGGAGGGTGGTGACCCCCGCTGGGGCTGACTCTCCAAACGTGGCTTCTTTAGTGGGAAAAGATCAACGCGTCCCTTCTCACCAACGAGTGGCTAACGATGTGCGAGCGCATTTTTCTCTATGGCGGTCAGTAAACACCACCACACATACGGTTTCACCCGCAAAGAAGGCTGTGCTAAAGCCCCACTGTGTTCCCTGAAGCCCCACTGTGCTCCCTGGCCCCTGGGCGTGACCGGGCGTGCCGAGTGAGTGGCCTTGATCACAAAACAGAGAGTGGTCACCACTCCACACGGGGGCAGGGAGGAGAATGCCTGCAATCCAGAAGGTTCTCTGGGCTTTTCAGATACTCCCGTCCTGTGGGTAAAGAAAAGTTGCTGTAATCTGACACGGGGGAGGGGACATCTATTTGATTGGAGACGGAGTCTTCAAAGAGGTGATCAACTAAAGTGAGGTCACTAGCGTGGGCCCTGATCCAATCCGACCGGTGTCCTGAGGAAGGGAGGAGATCAGGACACAGACACAGGGGGAGGTGCCCGTCCACGGGCCGAGGAGAGAGCAGCCTGTCCACCCGGCCCTCGGGCTTCCCACCGGCAGGCTTCCCTTGCTCGAAGTCACCGGGTCTAGGGACGGCCGTCGCCCCAGCAGCCCCCGGGCACTGACGGGGGGCGGTGGGAGAAGCTGGACGCCCAGACGCGGGCAGAGTCGAGGCTGACAGCCTGGCTCAAACCCTGTGAAACGCCGGGCCCGCAGCCTTTCCTGTTAGCAAGTGGTCAGGCATCTTGTGCAGACCTTTGGATTTGCTGCGGGCTTCCGCTAACACGCCCCGAGCTTTGCGAATGCTCCCAAGTGGGGATATCCCGTTTGCGCGCGTGTCTGCTGGGTTTCTGCGAAGAGCGACGCGCCCTCGGTACGCGGGCAGAGACCTCGGCTTTCGCGAGACGACGACGGGCTTCTCATTGCAGGTTCGATGGTGGACCCCGCAGCGAGACCGCGTCCTGCGAGCTTCGCGAGGCCCACGCCCTGTGGCATCGCGACGGGATCTCCGGGGCCGTCCTGGCACAGAGACAGCACCGCTCACGTCACCGCCACCTGGACCCGCACGGTTTGAAGCCCCGCTTCCGGCGGTCTTGCCTGCTCCACTCGAACCCATCTGCACTCACGGGGCCTCGGGGTGGGGGGCGGCAGCCCCGACGCGCACGTTACTGCCCAGGGACACCCTCGTAAATGAAACAACCGGGAGAGAACAGTGCGGGCAGCCGGGCAGAGCGGGCCTGTGCTGAACCGCCTCTGCGGCACGAGCTGGACCGGCGATGCCTGTGCGTCCCCAGGGGCCTCGGGCTCGGTCCCCTTGCCTGGCACTCCCCACACCCGGGGCGGTGTCCTTGCGGGACACAGAAAGGGCGGGGGCTGCACGGGCATGGCATCTTCTCTCTACAGCAGCCGAGGCCCCAAGTAGCCCAGCCCATGTCTGCAGGACCGTGGACGGGTCACAAGTCCGTGCACGGTCAAAGCCGTCTACCAGAAAGAAAGCGGGTGCTCCTGAGTCCCTCAGCCCATCTTGCTGGGGCTGTCCTGTCAGGAGGCTCTGCCTCGCCAGGGACAGCAGAACCACAGACACACAGGGCGAGGGACCTCCCTGCCGGGCGGCTGGGCACACAGAACCCCTGGCTTCTAGGTTATCAGAACCAAACCCAGAGGGGCCAGCAAATCTCTGGTTCCAGAAGAGACACTGGGAAGATGTCAGGTGGTGACACGGGACAATGAGGACAGGTCACAGGCAGGAGGGTTACTACGGCAGGAGGTGACTGTGACCCGTGGACAGGAGACCACGGGGCTAGGAAGTCCCTCGGTCAGGGCCAGCGGCCCCCGCAGCTCTGGTCCGGGGCACATCACTGTCCCACCAGAGCAAAGCAGAGGTTGGGGGTCAGAGAACCCAGGGTGGGGTCTCCGAGGTCCCAGAAACCTGCGAGGGAGGGAAACAGGGTTCTGGTGGAGGAAGTGTCTTTGGAACGACAGCCGTCCGCGAACGGCCTCCAGCGACAGGAGGAATGGGCACTGGGGCTTTGCCCTGGTTCCGCAGGCAGGCAGAGAGGCCTTCCTCCCTCTGAGGCCGGTCCCCAGGGTGGACCCCTTCCAGGGCCCTGCTCCCCCGCACCTCCTGGCGGGCGCGGGAGCGGGAGCGGCAGCGCTGTCCCTTCCGGGGGGGCGGGGCGCTCTCGTCAGTAAGGCGGCCCCCCTTCCTCCCTTCACCCCGCACTGACAGCTCATCAGCTGCACGAAGGACAGATGGCCCCGGGTCATCCTGCAAAAGTCAAATTGTCCTTTGACCTTGCCCACATGACCTCCACATTACTCTCCCGTGTTGCAGAGAAATAGCGCATAAATCGCCCTCGCCTCCCGCCCCGCCGTTTCCCTGTGTTTCTCCGGGTTTCTCGCTGTAGGGGAAGCATCCACAGGCCCGGTTGTGACAAATGTCCAACAGTCAATGCACGCTGAGTCCCGTGTCCTTGGGGGGGCTGCAATTCCTGCCCTTTGCTCAGACCGTTCTTCTGATTGTTACTATAGACGCTCGAACAGAAAATTTGGAAAACACAAAGGAGTTTGAGGAAAATTAAGTCACGTGTGACGCCCTCAGAGCGTATGTAATCTTGATGAATTTTTTCCAGTTGCTGTCTGTACGCACATCTCTGCAATTACTGCGCCAATGACACTGACAAGTCTTTTCGGGAAAATTGGCCCCAGGGAAACAGCTGGCCACGGACCTTTACCAGGAGCACGGAACCCATGATGCCTTTTGAAGTAGATCTTTCCAGAGTCTGGGTGGAGAGGGTGAAGCATTGCACGGGGGCGGCGGTCACCGCTGGCCTCACCCCGCCGCTCCCGGGGGCCCAGCGGGGCACCACGGGGCCTTACCCCTCGGGTCCAGACCACGCGAGGCCCCTTTCGGTGCCGGGGCCGCGAGAGACCGGCGGGGGCTGCTGGGCACACGGGCGTCTCAGTGGCCAGGCTGCCCGAGCCAGCCACCGACGGAGCTTCCCGACAACACCTTCGAGTGGTTGCCAAGCCACGGAGGCAGGGCCACCAGTGGGCTTCCAAGCATCTACCACGGAGCCCAGGGTGAATCCGGACACCATCAGCGCCCCTCGCCCGCTGCCCGCCTGCCATCTCTGAGGGGTCTGGGCTCCTTGAGGGCAGGCGCCCACGGGCAGTCAGCACCCTGCACGGAGCGCACCCCTGGGCCTCAGGTGTTCTGGAACAAGGCAGACTGCGGGAAGTAAGGGGTCGTTCCACAGCCCTGGACCCTGCAGGGCCTGTGTCTGGGGCATGAGCTGACCTGGAAGGATGTCTGGGCCGCCTTTCCCGCCGGAGAGGACGAGGAGCCCCAGGGACGTGCGGGACGGACGATCCTTGCTTTGTGTTCGTGTGTTTTTGCCTTACTCTAACATAGGCGTGTTAACGTCGACATAGATAAATCTGTATTTAAGTCTCAAAATTTTGTCACTACAGTATTTTATTGTTTAAATGGAAACACAGCTGACGCCACACTGGCGACGCCACCTCAGTCTCAGGTGCACGATGCAGTGCTCCAGCTCTCTGTGCTGCACGGGGCCCACGGGTGTGTTAGCACCTGCCCCCATCCGCACGACCGCTCCGGCCACCGGGCCCTTCGTCGCCGTGACTTACTCCTTCCGGAACCGGAGGCCCATACCTCCCCCTCCCCTGCGCCCATCTTGCGGAACCCCCGTCCCCTCTGGCAGCCATCAGTTTGTGCTCTGCATTGACAGGCCCGTTTCTGCTTTTTGGGTGTTTCTTCACGTGTTTCATAGATTCCACGCAGGAGGGACGTCGTGCGGTATTTGTCCTCTGACTGTTTTGCTCAGCATAGTACTCTCTGGCTCCTTTCGTGTCCTTGCAAATGGCAAGATCTCGTTCTTTTTCACGGCTGAGTGATATTCTGCCGTGTGCGCACACCGCCCCTTCCTCGTCCATCCACCAGTCGAAGGACACAGGCTGCCTCCCTTCCATGGCCGTCGCAGGTAACGCTGCCGCAGACGTCAGGGGGCAGGTGTCTTTTCACATCCGGGTTTTCATTTTCTTCAGGTAAGTACCCAGTAGTGCAAGGGCTGGGCCGTAGGGTGGTTCTATTTTCGACTTTCTGAGGACCCTCCACACTGTTCTCCAGAGTGGCTGCGCCAGTTTTCACTCTCACCAACAGTGCACGAGGGGCCCCTTTTCTCCACATCCTCGCCAACACCCGCTGTTTCTTGTGTTTTGATTTTAGCCACTTGGACGGTACGAGCTGGTGTCTCATCGTGGTTTAGATTTGCATCTCCCTGATGATGATGATGGTGAGCATCTCTTCATGTGTCTGTTACCATCTGCACGTCTTTGGGAAACGTCTTTTCAGGTCCTCTGCCAATATTTTCATTGGATTATTTGTTTTATGGTGTGTAAGTTCTTTACGTACTGTGGACATTGATCCTCTATCAGGTACATGATTTGCAAATACCTTCACTAGGTTGCCTTGTCGTTTTGTTGACTGTTTCCTTTGCTGTGCAAAAGCTTCCTACTCTGATGTAGTTCATGCTTGCTGTTGTTTCCCTGGGACAGATGCGTCCCTGTAAAGGTCAAGGTGGTGGTTAGGTCTGCTCAGGGAAGCTAGGTTCAGCCGGGGAAGATCAAGGCCACGCAGAGGAGAAAGGAGCGGATCTTAACAGGTCCAGGCAGCTTACAACCAGGAAGAATAAAACCAAGCCATCCTCCCACCCCGGTCAGGGCCGGACAGCTCCGAGGCAAATTCTCAGAGACCTCCTGGGGCCACAGGACCACAGTAGGCGTTGGACTTCCCCACAGGCTGTCCTCCTCGGGGATCTAGATTCTTCTCCCCGTGTGGGGGCCCAGGCCCCACCATCCTGCCCTTCTCAGGGCCCTGGGCACTGCTGTCCCAAGTACCCTCACAGTGGTACCCACGACACTGAGGACGATGGTGTCCAGCCAGTGGGAGGACCTTGACCTGGGCTGTGAGCCAGCGAGCCCACCAAGCTGGCATCCCTGGAGTCCTGGGCCGCTCTGGGCACCCCCCAGCAGGGGCCTCGTCCCCAGAGCCTCGCCCACCTTGTCTCCCCGTAGCCCGTGGCCGCCTCCCTGGCCATCAACCCCTAGACAGTACACCTCAAAATGTCCCTTTTGACTTCCAGTGCCAGTGTGTCCTTCCATGAACAGCCTCCTTCTCCATTATTAAGGGATCGGGAAGAGCCACAGGACAGGCTTCCACAGGACGGGGTCCTGGCAGAGCCAGGAGGGCCCGGGGGGTCCCTGGAGCTGCTGTCGCCCCCACATCTGGGCCCCAGGAGCAGCGCTCTGGGTGTTAGTCCTTTAAGGACTCCTACAGATTAGGAGTGACCACGGACAGCTTCTCTTTGCTGGAAATGTCTGGTGGAAGCCAGACTCGTGTCGTTCGGCACTTAGCGTGAGGATTATTGTCAATTCTGGCGTAACGGCAGAACTTCAGAACGAACGCAGAAGACACTGCTCCACTGGTGGGTCTTTCCTTCCCGTTTCTGAGTGGAAGCCCTGATGCCCCTAAGAAGCCGTTTTCACAAAGATTCCTTGTTACATGGGAAAGTAGTCTTCCCATTCTCCATCTCCCTTCTGCCAGCCTGGGCTGGGCGCCCCTCCCCATCTCAGAGCGGTCCGGCTCCCTGCGGCCTCAGCCTTCCAGATGGTTCCGTCTTAAAACGGGCTCTCGGCCTCAGAACCGCGGCCTCCTGTACGTCTCGGCAGGAAGGAAGCAACGGCTGTGCTCCAGCCTTTCCGGGTCCAGAGCAAGTGTGCGGCCCATACCACATTTCTAATTCAAACTTTATTGTGTAATTATAGTGTGAAACATATGATTTTTCTCTTTATTTTTCCTCTCAGTTAACGGTAAATTTTATTGCATAAATAAATTACACATGCCGTAATTCATGCCTCGCAGCCTACACACCAATTAAACCTGAGGTTGACACAGTGCACGCACAATTACAGGTGATCTGCAAAGTGAAATAGCCATTTATTTGCTCTGCAATAATAGTCAGCGCCGTTTAGCTACATGGTGGCTGCACGTCCGGGGATGCAGGGTTCTCGGAGCGGCGATTTACAGGCTCCGTGACTAGGGTGCCGGCGGCACGTGGCCTCACACCCTGGGGTCTGGGCATGCCCTGCATGTGGCCACACAGATCGGGGGCCTGGTGCTGCTGCCCTGAGGAGGGTCCCAGCAGGACGGTGCACATCTTCTCTCCAGAAACATCCTAAAGCCACGGGTCCCCAACAAGCTTCAGCTGGTAATCACCCTGCCCCTCCCGAAGGGTGTGACCAGGGGATGGTCAGCAGGGTGCCCTGTCCCTCCAGCTGTCCGTGGCCCCTTCTGAGGAGGCCTCCTGGTGCAGGCCTCCTGGTGCACGTCCCGATGGCTCCAGAAGGCTCCTGACGCGGTCCTCTCCTGTGCAGGGAACGTGCACATCCCCATGGCTCCAGAAGGTTCCTGATGCGGTTGTCTCCTGTGCAGGGAATGTGCGCATCGTGATCGCTCCTGAAGGTTCCTGACACGGTCCTCTCCCTGAGGGTCACCGCTGTGAGGCGAGAATGAACAGAGGCGGAGGAAACCGGGCAAGAAAATGGTGGAAACAGCAGAGGTGGGAGCAGCTGAGGGACGGTGCTCTGGCGGGTGGACTGGAGAGTCCCCCGCACCCGCGAATGGACGCGGGTCTCAGGTCTACTCGAATAAATGAGGGACCGGACAACTTACGTCCGGAAGCGAAGTCACAGAACCACGGAGCTGGGCAGCACAGGATTAGCGAGACGACCGGAAAGCCAGTCTGTCCCCAGGGTGACAGTCCACCGCATCCGCGGGACACAGCCAGTGCCACAGCTGCAGACGAGACGCACGCGTGCGCTCAGCCTCTGCCTCCGTGGATGCCGAGGGCCGGACGCCACGGCAGGGCCACAGCCCGAGGGTCAGGTCAGCCCGCAGACGTGGGGGAGTCTCCACGGGTAGGGTGTTGAGCATGCCCCCCGTCCGTGCCACAGCCTGGGGCCTCTCCCTCCACGCGGAACAAGAAAGACAGCTAAGAATCTCCAGGAGGAAAGCGTAACGGGCCCACCGGTGAGCGCCTCCGGGCCCCACTGAGCAGAACCAGGAGCCCAGGCTGCGCCTCAGTGCGGAAAACCTCAACCCCGTTCTGGAGGGTGACTGTGATGCCACCACCCCTCCCGTAAAGGCTCACTTCACAGACGAAACACCCCGGTAGTGTGTTTCTGAAGGAGCGCTTTCCGGATCCCTCAGCGCAAGCGGGCGTCTCCAAGGCCGCTAGGGACGGAGCTGCGGCGGGCAAGGCCCGAGCGGAAGGTTCTGGCTCTGCGTCCTGGCTGGCAGGAGGCCGGGTGCGGTCCGAGCCTGGCCTCGCCCACTCAGGCTGTGGGGCCACCCCCACCCCGTCACCCCCACCAGCTGAGCTCTGAAATCCACTTAGAGCTAATCATGCAACGTAAAGTATTTGGTCAACGCTGAACGCACACCGCCTGCCTTTTTAAATCCACACCCATTGAAACTCACTGCAAGTTACTGCCAGCCAAGGGCCTATTAAAAAAGATTTGCTGTTAGTCTAGTGAACAAGCGTGGTGTCTACTCCACATTTAAATCACGTTTTGTTTTAAATTTTTTTTTAAGTTTGCTTACTTTTCAGAGAGAGAGAGAGAGAGAGAGAGAGACAGAGTGTGCACAGGGGAGGGGCAGAGAGAGAGGGAGACACAGAATCCAAAGCAGGCTCCGGGCTCCGAGCTGTCGGCACAGAGCCCGACGCGGGGCTCGAACTCACGAACCAGGAGATCGTGACCCGAGCCGAAGTCGGACTGAGCCACCCAGGTGCCCTGAAATCACATTCTTTATTGAAGAGAATATATAAGTGGGACTCCGGCCTCTGAAGGTGTCACGTGGAGCTGCCTTCACACGGCCACCTGTCCACTGCGGCCACACTACTGGGCGTAACACGCACGTGGCCCCACCGAGCCCTCACGTGAATCTGCAGGCACACCGCGACCGTACTGTAGGAGAGCACAGCCAACCGTGACGTTCCCCTCAGCCATCTGTGGGGGGACGTGGATCTCTGCCTTCCAGACTCGGGGCCCCGCCGTGTGACCCGCCTCAGCCAACTGGATTCGGGCAGGTGCCCCGTGAGCCACGTGAGACTGGAGGTCGGAGGGCCGCGAAGAGCTCCCACCCGGCCTCCGGTTTCCGCGGCCGCCATGAGGAAGCCACGTCCCAGTGGGGCTGCTCACTCCTCATGGCCTCATGGCCAGGGTGAAGAGAGGCGCAGAGAGGCGCCAGCCCACGGCCGAGGCGGAAGCGCCCTGAGATTCAGGGGTGCTTGTTACACGGCAGAGCTGACCGCCCCGCAGAGTCAGGCCCCAGGCCCGGGCCGTTGTCACCCTGGTCGACACGGCCTCGGGCAGCTCTTCACGGTGTGTGCGTTCCCACGACCCCCGCCTGGTGTCATCCTGTCCACGGTGTAAGGGTGGAAAAAGGCTCCCCAGCTGCTCTTTGCTGGGCTCTCGGGCACTTTGGCTACAGCCCCATCCCGGACCCCCCCCACCTCCTCCAGAGACCCCGTGGTCCCCACAAACTGCCCATCACTCTCCTTCTCCTGTCTCTGCCCAGTGGGTGCTGGGGATGCAGGTTGAAGGTCAGCTCTAAGAGAGTGAACATCCCACCCCCGCTGGCCACATCGAAGCTGGAGCACAGGCCCAGGATGGATGACAAGGTGCACCCCCCGTCCCGACACCACCCCGATTCTCGGCCCGGGACCACCCTGATTCTCAGCCTGGGCCCCACACGCCCACCAGCCCTCCAGCCGCAAGGTGGCTTCCTCTGTGACCCTCGCGTGCCTGCCCGCACTGGCCCCCAGGTGGCTCTGGGCTGGGTCCCCTCTGCTGCGGGGCTCTGGCTCCTCGAGGACAGGGGCCAGGTTTTGTTTGAGCCCAGGTCCGGCGGGTTTCACACAGAGGGCTTTGGGGATGTTGGGAGCCGTGAGACGATGCCGTCTGGAGCTACCTCTCACTTTCTGGCCGGGCATGAATTCAGCTTAAAGCGGCCGTGGGTTCGGGGACAAATGGCCCCACAAGACCCACGGCCACGTGGGCGCCAAAGCCCCCCATGAGGACTGGCCACCTGGCTCCCACCAAGAACACAACAGAAAAGTCACCCCCACGGTCGGTGCACCCATTTTCGCAGTGCGCCAAGGCTAGGGTCCTCGCGACTCCCAACCTACCTGTGAGGTGAGAGGGGTGGATGATTCTGGAAGGAGCCTCCCACCGGCCAGGGGAGGAAGGGAGGAGGTGGGAGACAGGTGATAGGCCAGCCCCAGGCTCACCTGCGCTGGTTCCTAACTGCACAGCTCGTTTCCCGGCCCCGCGGTGACCCAGGTGCAGGGACCCCACGAGGCCTCGGCTAGACGCCGCGGAAGAGGCCACCCTGAACCGCCAGGCGAAGGAGATGTGGGACCCGCCGTGGGCACGCGCTGCAGAGGAAGCTTGGAGACCCGTGGGCAGGCTTCGGACGGAACCGTGTCTCCTGTGAGAAGGCCGCGCAGCGGGGGACGAAAACAGCCGACGTGGAGGACTTGCCAGTGCGCACCTGCCAAGTGACGAACCCGGGCTGAAGACTGCGCACAGCACGCGTCAAGGACACGGTGGGGGCGGCGGGAAGTTGAATGGTCTCCAGGGGCGGCAGTGGGGAGGGCGGGACGAACAGGTGGAGCACGGAGGAGGTTTGGGGCAGTGAGACGCTCCCGGGTGGCACCGGAACGGGGGGCGCCCGCCAGGGTACGTCTGTCCAGACTCGCAAAGGTGCAGCGCCAAGAGCCACCCGTGTAGACGGGAGGGGCTGGATCACGGTGTCTCACCTGGCTCACCTGGGGCACAGGTGCGCCCAGCCAGCATGGCACGTCAGCGGGAGGGGAGACCGGGAGGGGCGGGACGTGGAGCGACGTACTTCCCTTCGGGTTCCTGTGAACCTAAAACTGCTGTGAAAAAAACAGTCTGTGAATTAATAAAAACAATAAGAAATCAAGAGTGTGGTGAGGGAGTCCCCTGATGAAACCCATCATTTCATTCTTCCCGCAATGAAGCCACCTTAGAATTATTTTTCATTGTATTTCAGAATTTCTGTTGTTTCGCTAAGGTTACTAAGAAGTACGTGTGTTGCATGAAAAGCTAAGAAACACGGGACTCGGGCAGTGAGAGTCCTGGACGCCCGGCCGAGGCGAGGCCTCCCGGCGCTTTGAGGCAGCTTCCTGCCGAGCCTTCCCGGCCGGTCCCAGCCGTCGCCTGCTCGCCCGCGCTCCAGGGCGCACGTCAGGGCCGAGGGCAGGCTGTGGGGGGTTGAGTTCTGAGGCCGGTGGGGCCCCAAGAGGTCCCCAGAGGCACGTGAGCCGGGTGCGAAGGAGGCGGAGGCCAGCAGGCCCAGACAGGCCGGCCGCCCGCCTCACATTCCTGCCCCTCGTTGACAGGCATGCGGGGAAAACGTTAGGCTTTTCCAAGATCCAGCCGGCCCGGCTGATGAATGAATGTTCCAGGCCAGCTCGGCCCCGGCTCTCCTGCTCTCAGAGGGAGGGACGGCCTCCGGGAGGGGCGGGGTGGCGCCTGTCATCCCCCGGGTCACCGGAGCCTCTGGAATGTGCCAGCTGGCTGCTGAGTGCCGCCCCCCACTTGTGGGTCCTCCCGGTGCGCGCCCGCGGGGTCAGGCGCCCGCTCCGGCCGGCTGACGTGTGTCATCTGGCAGCCGCTGGCTCGCATCCTGCTGCAGGGCCCACGGCAGCGGGGAGCGCCTGCAAATACCACAGCGACAGAGGGTCAGACGTGACAGGCGGAGGTGAGGAGAGGTCGCCTCGCCGACACTTCCCCGGCCTCCCAGCTGTCACTGCCGGCACACCGCGGGCCGAGGGGGCGCAAGAAGCGAAACGCAGGTCCAGACGGACGGAGCTTCCAGAGGACGGCACGTCATACTTTCCCTGCAGCTCCGGAAAGTTCCGGGAGAGCGGAGGTGTTGAGACCCCAGGCCTGCGGAAAGTATGCGTGCTGTGCGTGCACGTGTGTGCTCACGTGCGCGTGGCCGCACGGTAGGAGGCAGTGCCCTAAAGAACCACGTGGTGAATCTGTAGGTACGTGATTATCTTGACATGACCCCACTCGCGACATTCGCCTCACAAACACGAGGCGTGACGCCCGGGTTACAGTGCGGCTGACGAGGCCCCTTTCTAGAGAAAGGCCAGACACGCGCAAGTGATGGGTGTGCTTCGCGTGTGTCAGCGGCCCCCCTGCAGGGCAGACTTTCCTCCCGGGGAGGAGGCTGAGGGGCCACATCCGGGCCACGTCCAGGTCTGATGGCCTGTCTCTGTCCCTTGGGACACACGTCTGTCCCCAGCCCTGCGCACAGAGAGGACTTGCAGCGTCCCACACGGAGAAGACACAGCTCCGCCCGTGCGAACAGGAGGAGCTGCGTTCTGCTCACATGGCCCCTGTGGCTGCTTCGTCTATTTCACGGCGCTACCACGTGGGCACTGGGGGGTGGGGGGAAGAGAGGAAGGACGGAAGGGCCTTGGCAGCTGAATCCCGGGCCCCCCTCAGATGTCACACCGGGGAACACAAGGAGGGACAGCCAGACTCCCGCCAACAGTGATTCCCAGTGTCGTCCTTAGAGACGAGGCAGTGCTGGCATGGGTGCGGGTGTGTGTGTGGGGGGGGGGGGGGTGTGGACGTGAGTGTGTGCACGCACACACGCTCGTACTGTGGGGACCGAGCTCCAGGACTCTGGCCCTGTGCTGCTTGGGACTTCCCAGAACAGCCACCTGCTTCTCACAGCCAGCGAGGGAGAGGGTGTGCTCACCAGAAATGTCCCAATCTTGTGGAACGTGACCACAGATGCGCGACGTAACTATGCGACGCAATCACGTGTATGCGATCCCAGCCCCACCCACAAAGAGGTGTGAATGTGGGGGAGGGTCACCGGGACCCCCTCGGTCTCTGCCACAAGCCCTGGGTGGGAGCGACAACCAGCGCTGGAGAAGTAAGTCAGCAAGCTCCCCAATCTCACAAAAAACACGCTGTGTCCCTTCAAAACCGAAGGAAGCCCAGACGGGTACAATCACAGTGTGGCCCCCGGAACACAGTCTAACAGCCGCCCTGCCCGTCCAGCAGGCGGGCACCGTGTCGACGCTGTCTGCGTGTTTCCCTGGAGCAGAGTCCGCTGCTGCTCTCCCGCACGCGGTCCAGCCCAAACGGTTGGCCTCTCCCGGCCCAGCACCCGGGGACCTCCGCTCAGGCCCTCGCTGTGACAAAACCCCGGGAGATCCCCCACTGCAAGGTGAGAGGCACTATGTTTCATTGTACAGAACTGAACAGATACAGGTTGAATTGGTCAAAAATTTTATTCCAAAAGCAACAGCGGTGATGAGAACGCACCTGACCTCGGGGGGGAGGGGTCTGAGGCTCCTTCCAGACCAATCTGGCGGCCTGGATTATCCCCTGAGTCTTTTCTTAAGAACAACAGCAACAAAAAGTCTTGTTCCAAATAATGGCATCATCCAATCCACAGAAAGGAAATGGCCTGTGCAGGCAGTGATGCCTGTGGACGGTACGTTGGCTTCCCCCACTGGGG
The DNA here is from genome assembly GCF_023721935.1 of Panthera uncia. Lineage (NCBI taxonomy): Eukaryota > Metazoa > Chordata > Mammalia > Carnivora > Felidae > Panthera > Panthera uncia. The sequence continues at coordinate 151,359,833 of NW_026057577.1, forward strand.
ACAGTCTCCAAGTGTCCCCACACAGGGCGTCCCACTGCTGGGGCCCTGGGTCACACACAACACCCCACCTCTGGCCAACTCAAACAGAAAAGGGCCTTTGCGAGGACACCGGTGAGCCAAAGAGCCAGGTGTGGGTCACCAAGGGCCAGGCTGGCGCTCAACGCGCCCCAGCGGGAGACTGAAAACCCCGGGGGCACTGGAGGGTCTGACTGTCCACCTTCCTGGAGACTTCGTGCATCTCACAGTCAGTGTCCGCACAGGAAGCCATTCCCGGGCCCTATGTCTGGGGGGTCGCCGGGACACCACGCCCGCGCCCACCACTGGGCTGATCACTCGGCCCCTGGCACCAGCGTCCCGGACGTGTTGGAGAAGAGCCCCCAGCGTCACTAACGGGGACCCTCAGGGCTGTCCCCTGGCAGCACCGCTCGTCTTGCCTGAGCCTAGAAAACCCCGTGCCGCCTGTCAGGGGCTCCGGCGCCAAGCAGAGGGCGCCACGACCGCAGGGAGGAGCCGCGTGCCCTCTAGCCACACACGGCCCGGGGCACTCGGGCCCACCATGGCAGGTGGAGGAGTGCAGGTGGCCCGTCCAGGAGTGCACGGGGTCCTCGTCGGGGAGTGCACGGGGTCCTTGTGCGTGTGACCCAGCACAAGACAGGGACCGTGTGCATGCGCCCCCAGGGCTGTGCGGCCGAGCTCATGGCGTCTCTCCAGAGACAAGGGGCCCTCTCGCCACCACCGTAAGTGGAGCCCAAAGGGACACTTTGGAGAGAAGGCACGGGGCCACCAGAGCCAGGACAGCTGCCAAAGACCCAACGCTTCCGCCAGCTTCCGGAAGGTCTTCCTTGTCTACTGGCAATAAATGTTAACAGTAAGGGCTCTCAGAGAAAAGGGGCAAAAACAAAGTTCCATTTTACCAGCACCCGGCACTGAATGGTCACGTGTGGCGTTCAGAGGAGACACGACGTGTCCCTGGCGGGGACGGGATGGCGAGCCTGTGCAGCCCCACGCGCCCTCGGACCCCGCGTCTGCAGCGTCCGCCCTCGGGCTCGCTTCTCTGGCGTGTTCGGGCCCTGCTCCCACGGTCGTAAGGGAGTCTGCAGCTTCCGTGTTCTAATCTCTTCTGTCCCTGTGACCAGGTGTTTACGCAGCGTCTTCTGTGTTACCGCAGAGCCCGGCTGGCCCAGACGTTCTCAGCGCCAATGGCAAATGCATTTCTTGGTTCACTGAAACCCACTCATTGGTTTGAGCGAGTTTACAGAATGCAATTTAAAGATGCACACTGGTTAAAATACATTTCCCCTCTCAGTTGTGTATCAGGGTATCAGGGTTGGTTTTTTTGTTTTTTGTTTTTTTTTATTGTTTGATCAGGTTTTAAGAGAGAGTGGAATTTATAATTTAGAAAACTCTTTAAAAGATCATAACTCGTGAAAAAATATTTTCACTTTGGCCGCACGTGTGTGTATAAGGTCTGAGTAATAAAAGGTACCTTATAAAAAACACAGTCAAGGGACCTTTACAATCATACGAAAAACCAGTTATAATTCCGAAGCGCAACACTGTCACTGTGGAGTGGTGTTCAAGAATGAGTCGTGTCACACAAGCGTAGGTTCTGAATAAATACTGCGTTTCGGAGCTTCAACGCGGTCTCGAATTCCGGGCAGGGGTCTCCTCGCCCTCCCCGTGCGGCCCCCGAACGCTTTATTAAGTGAGAACATCAATCTGTAGAGAGTCCCGGCGCTCTGGGGTGGCTTCTGAAAACGCTGCTTAACGCGGGACAATTTCGTCCTCCCTCCCCTTAAATCAATCACAGGGAATTAGAAAGCAATGGTTATTGGGGGAAAACTCTGTTTTCCGATCGTCCTCCGCCCATGCAGCGAACGGTCACGCACGTCTGGAGGACTCCGCGAGGCTGTGTTTGGTGTGGATAAATGCAGGTGATTCTACGGTCTTTCGTATGCAGAAGGCTGCTTATTTACAGACGGATGCAGGACCCACAAAGAGAAATGCCTACTTTTTAAACAAATCGGCCGCCTGTGCCCTTCTGATACCCTCATGTTGCCTGGAAAACGCAGGACCGGGGATTTAATGAAAGCCACGGAGAAGCCTACGGGAAGATTCCTGTCTCCGTCCTCATCATTCTGGAGGCCACGTCTCAATAAACAGCCGTTCCATCCTCCCCGCAGGCCCGCCAGACCACCTGTGGGCCCCTCCCTCCCGTCGCCCCAAGCCCGGCCCCTCCTAGGGGGACTCGGGGGCGCTCATGCGTGCCGGCAGGCGTGTCTGGGCGTCTGGGAGCCACGGTGGCGTTGATGGCGCTGACAGCGGGCCAGGCCGTCCAGGCTGTCTTCCCAGGTCTGCCTTTGACCGTTCTGGCAGCCGGTGGCCACTCCCCACCGCACGACCCCTCTGTGCCCTCTGGGTGACAACACTCCCTTTTCAGCCTCTCCAAGGGTCAGCAAGATAACCCCGTCCCCAAGAGGGCTTATCTCGGTCCTTCCTCCCTGGCTGTCCCTGAGAAGGGACAGAACATGGTTGGGGGGGGGGTGCCGAAGGACAGCGGAGCCGGTGGGGAGGGGAAGGGCCCCTGGGACTCGACTGCCCTCCTCCTGCCCCAACACAGCCCTGCATCATTCACCCACACCCGGTGCCGGTCTCGAATCTCACAGAACCACCAGCACGAGGCAGGCCTCCCTGGGAATGGGCCCAGCCTCTGCAGGCAGGACCGTCCCCCAGCGGGGTCAGGGAACGCTCCGCGGGGATCGTTGCTGCCCCCTCTGTGCCGCAACCCCAGCCCCGTACCCTGCCTGGCCCGGCACACGGGAAATGCCATTGTGCGAGGCCCATCCCAGCCGCCCAGCAGGGCCTAGAGCATGTGTCCAGCCTGGCGACCGAGTGGTCACCTGGTGACAGGCCCAACCCCCCGCTCCTGCGTGTGGCTTATGACCTCCCCGGGGAGCTCCTGGCACTGTGCACGGACTCCCAGCACGGGGAGGCAGCTGGGCACTTTCCACACACAGACGCGTGTTGCCTCACAGCCCTGGGGGCAGAGGTCCCGATGCCCCGACATCGAGGTGCCCACAGGGGGTTCCCGCTGCTGCCTCGGGGGGCGACCCGACCCAGGCCTCTGGCTGCCCTCCATCCCCTCTGGTCCTGGACTGCCGACGCTCACTCCCGCCTCCGAGTCTGCATTTCCCTCACGTGAGGACACCAGTCATATGGATTGAAGCCACCATGACCTCGTCTTCACTCCGTCACATCTGCAAAGACACCATTCCCAAATAAGGTCACACCCCCCCGTCCCAGGTGGGCAGGAGTTTGGGGGAGGACACTATTCAACCCAGCACAGGTGTGACCAACCTGTCGGCAGCGAGGGCTCAGCCCCTGAGCCCTGGGCTGGACCCCGGTCCCCTGCACTCTGGCCTCCCACCAAGTGACACGCTCCTGTCACGCTGTCCCTCCGAGGGGGCTGCTGGGCTCTCCCGTGAGGCTGACATCCTGGCACACGCTTATGCACACGCAGACATCTGCACATGCATGCACACATGTGGACACGTGTGCCCACACAGACACATGCACACGTGCAGGCACGTGCTCAGGTACACACAGGCACACACAGACACCAGACACACGCACCCGCACACACGCAGAGACACACATATGCAGACACAGGTACACACGTACGTGCGCACACACATGCACGCGCAGGCACACGCACACCCACGCACACACGTGGGTTGGCCTCCTGGCAGAGCGCCCACGCACACGGGGCTTTCTCGTCCGAAAGAGCCATTTGCTCCGAGGACCTGCAGGAAGACAGAGGTATTAAACGCCCGTCGAGGGGATTCTGCGGTGGCTCCAGACAATCGCGGTGTGAAGCGGCCGGGGTGGCAGACAGAACGTGGCTGTGAGGACAGCGGTTCAACAAGGAAATCAAGGAAACGTCTTGTTGCGACATTAGACAGCATGAAGAAGATGATGTATTAATTAAATAGGAGACTAAACAGGACAAACCTTTGGAACGGGAGACATAACATTTCAGAGCAAAATCAACATGGCGGGGTAAAGGTCACAGAAGATCAAGTAAGGCGCTAACAGTGGTGCTTTTCCATTTTCTGATCGATCAATATTACATTTTTCCCAAGCTGAACTGCAACGGCAGAGTTATTGCTAACCTTTCCCTCACCCTTCCGTTGTGTATAAGTCACAGCAAAATCACAGATGACTTTATACGCCACAGAGTTTTCCAGACCCAGACCCCCAGGTGAGCTGAAAGCTTCCTCAAAATCTATTTCGTTTGAAAATGGGAAGAATGAGCGTCTGCACCACGTAGACAGCGGAGAACACCCAGGCCTTGGAAAACAAGTCACCGTCTGGACAATGGCTCGGTGCCCGCCGGCTCCCCCAGGCGCGAGAACCCCACGTGGGATCCGGCCTCTGCAAGCGGGAGCAGTCCACGCTTCATTTGCCACAATTGACCAGACCGCACCTCTCCCGTCTGAGACGTTATTTAGGTCACTGCCCAAAACCCTTCTCACGAACCAGAGAGGACGGGCCCACGTGGGAGGAGAGCCCGAGGGGAGACGCGAAGCCTCACGAGACCCCAGACGGCCCACCCGCGCTTTCCCGGGCATTGGGGGGGGGGGGGGTTGGTTTGTCCCTTTCGGGCCCGTGCGCTCCCTTCCCCTGCTGCGCTGGGAACGGCGTGCCGGGACCCCGACGCCCCACGATTCCAAGCACGGCAGGCGTGGAAAAACGAAACAAATTTGGTTTGAAACGCGTCGAGCAGGACTTAGGCCCCGTGGAAGGTGACCCCGTGCTCCTGACGGGCGGCCCGGACCCTGTCTCAGGAGAGCGTGCTCTGGTCCCGTCCGAGGGCCGAGTTTGGAGTTGTAGGTTGGCGCCCTGCAGGAAAATCCTCCCCCAAAGCATTCCTGGTCAAAATGACACGGTCACGAATCCCGAAGAAGGCTTCTATACACTTCCGATTCACAGTAAAATAAAAATAACATCCCTGATTTGTAAAAAGATCTGGATCTCCTCTAAATCTTGTGAGGACAACTGAGCAAACACACAAAGTGTCCGGAAGCGTGCGCTCATGAGTGTGCACGAGCGCCCGCGCCCGCGTGTAAGGAGGTGTGAGCGTGCTCCGGCGCACCGTGCGCTGAGAAAATGCGCCTTAAAAGAGTAAAATGTGGAATCTCGGGACCCTTAAGCAAACGAGGGCACGCCTCCTGGGAGAGCCGGGGGCCGGGGTTGCGGGGCCGCGGCTCTAGGGCACAGGCAGGGCCCGGCGCAGCCGCTCGGCTGGGCCCGGCTGTCAGAGCGCCGGGGCCGTGATCCCCAGCCAGTGCCAGGTGGCGGCCTCCCGCGCAGCCGAGCCACGTCTGCGCCGTTTTATGACAATTAAGGAAACGTTAAAGCAAGGCTGGGCTGGAGACGGTGATTGCCCTGCGGTGAAATTCCGCCTGTCTTCCACGAGGCCGCCACCCTGGGCTGGAAGACGGCCCGCAAAGATTTCACAGGTGGGATGGAGAAAGGGAAAAATCACACACATGAACATGTCATGAAAACGTCTGTGTCTTATTTTTTAGACGTGGCATTTCACCTTGGATTACATAAACGGTGAGATTTCACCGTGCGGTTTTAGTCTAGACTCCCTGGGGCCCCGTCATGAGGGATGGGGAGCCTGCGACCTCACCATGAAGCCCGGTGCGGGCGAGACAGCCAGCTGTCCCCCGCACACGGGCCCCCAGGCGGCACTGCGTCGCGCCTGGGTCTGGGGAGCGCGGGTGGGCTGCGGGAGGCCTCCTGTCCCTCCCGTTTCTCGTGCAATCAGCCCCGTGAATCGTCTCTCGAGTTGGGAGAGGCCGGGACGTGTTTAGAGTCCAGTGTGGTTTCTGCCCAGACCTCACCGTGGGGCCCAACCCCCCAGCCCCCGCGGACCCGGTGGCGTCCCCACCACCCTCCTGACCGGCCTCCACCCCAGCCTGGGGGCCCGGGGGTTGCTGTGATGCCTGGCCGGGTTTACTTCCCTCTTCTGACACACGATACTATCTGAGGAAACAGCTCTCTGGCCCTCATTTTTAATGATATAATGAAATCTCATTTTTAATTACCTGAACAAAAAGGTTTCAAGTCCGTCAGATTGCTCTCAGGGCCTGCAGAGGTATTAACAGCTCCAGAACCAATTATCTACATTTCCTTTTTACTTATTGCAAATGTGACCTTTTGTGAGCGTGTGACGGCGCATCTCCCGCTGTGAGTGCGTATCCGCCCGGCACGGGGGCCCCGGTCAGGACACTGCTCATCCGCGCCCCTCTGATGGCTGGAGGACAAGCCGTGTCTGGACAGGGATCCGGGGCCAGGGGGCCCTTCCCTTGACGATCCCAAACACGACTCTTCTAAGGTGGCATCCGAGTCACGGCCCAAAGGAAAAGCCAGCCCACCCACCCCCGCCATCCGCTCGGGAAAGGGGAAGTCGTGCTCTCTGTGTGGAGTGGACCGCGGCCACCGGTGTGGACGTGTGAACGCAGACGCAGGGGTGGGCGGCGGGGGCTGGGGCCGAGAGCCCAGACGGGCCCCACCACCTCCCTCCAAGTGTCCTGTGCCCTTGCTCAGGCTCGGGGGCCCGTCTAAGCTGCCGCCCCACCCGCCTCCTCCCTGCTTGGGGAAGGCGGGCGGGAGGGCTCCTCGGGGAGCAGTAGCAGAGCCGAGAAACCCAGAGGGGCTGCACGGCTCAGCGGGAAAGACCCCACTCCACAGCTTCCTTGTGTGGGAGCGTCGCCCCACCTGCCAGGACCAGGTGGGACCCCCCCGGGGCCGGGTGCCAGCCCCAGACACGGTGCAGTCGGCCGTGACAGGCCAGCCGCGGTGGGGGCTTGAAGCCCACGGGTGCCCACGGCCAGACCGCAGGGCTGGACCAACTTGCCGGTGGCCACTTGACCGGCCCCGGGTCCCCCGCGACATGGCCACGGGGCTGCCTCTGTCCCCGAGCATGCTGCACAAAGGGGGAGGGGAGGACCACCCATCAGGGACGCAGGCCGAGCTGGACGGAGGCCACGGGGCTCCTGACTCTCGAAAGATAGTCCCCTCGTGACTCTTCAAAATAAACCCACGAGCGTCTCTGACAACTGTCCCCAGCCTTTCATCCCACATTGGGGGGAACGGACAGATGAGATCTATTTTGTGCAGGAGAGCACGGCGCAGCGAGGCCACGGCCATGGCTTTTCTGGAGTTTTCAGCCGTAACCGGGAGTGCTTTTCTGTGTGGTTTCTTGGGAAGTCACTGAAACGCGCGGCCGAGAGGTGAGCCGCGTCTTCCGTTTGCAAACTCTGTCAGAACGTCCGCACGCAGCGGCAAACTCCTGACGCCAGCAAACTCCCGGAGTCAACCCCCTCACGGCCCCGGGCTGCCCCCTGGCCCACGACGGCCATTTGAGCCACAGAACAAGCTCCATTTATTAGCCAAGCTGCCATAACTCACCGCGAGCGCAGAGGGGAGAGGCGCCCCCGATCGCGGAGGGAAACTCAATTAGCAGAAGCGGCCGCAACACCCATGACGGCAATAAAGCGCCTCCCGCCACTGCCGGGGGAGAGGCCTGGAGTGATTGAGACGAACAGCCCCCGCCGGCCGCGTCCGCGCACAGGGAACCGGGACTGCTCGGGGGCCGGGGACAGGAAGTGGGGACCCCTCAGGGGCCGGGGACAGGAAGGGGGGGCCCCTCAGGGGCCGGGGACAGGAAGTGGGGACCCCTCAGGGGCTGGGGACAGGAAGTGGGGGCCCCTCAGGGGCCGGGGACAGGAAGTGGGGGCCCCTCAGGGGCCGGGGACAGGAAGTGGGGGCCCCTCAGGGGCTGGGGACAGGAAGTGGGGACCCCCAGGGGCTGGCGACAGGAAGTGGGGGCCCCCCAGGGGCCGGCGACAGGAAGTCGGGACTGCCTGCCGCAAAGTCACATGCTTCGGAAGTGCAAGCACGGGTGGCCCCGGGGAGGCGGCGGCCGCGAGCTGCTGTGGCCGGGCCACGTGGCTTGGAGCAAGCCAAGGCGACAGGGAAAGGCCACGCTCCGCTTTGAGCGAATGTCTGGGTCCCGCTGCTGCTCCGAGTGTCCACCCGGCCACCCATCAGCACCTGAACTCGGGCCACACTGGAAAGGTGTCCAGGGTGGGGAAAGAAGCAGGCTGTCCCCGCACAAGACAGGGGAATGTGCTCTGAGCCCCTCAGGCACGGCCTCTGTCCCTCCCCGTCGGCTCTGTTCAGGCAGTGCCCTTTCCTCAAGGCTCTGAGGGCCAGGCTCCCCATCCGCTCACCCACCTGCCTGGCCTCGGCCCCGCTGGACGCCCTGGGCACCGCCTGCTCCCAGGCTCCAGCTTCTCCCAGACGCCCAGGGCGGTGGACCGTCCTGCACTACGCACACCCATCCCCGAGGAGGCCCCGTCACTCGGGGAAGCCTGACTGGCTGTCTCCCTCTGGAAAACCAGGGTGAGCTGGCTTTTCCTTCGGGCCGGGACCGGGATGCCTCCTTAGAACAGTGTCTAAGCTACGGCCTCCTGCTGCCAATCGGCGGCTCCCCTGCTGACACGGGAGGAGCGTTTCAATCAGGAAAGGAGCGGAGATTGGTGCGGGCAGGCCGGCCTGAGAGCAGGACGCATCAGTCGCCCTCGGAGACCACCCTGCACCAGCCAACAGCCAGCCAGGGCACCCAAGGCCCCGAGACTCATAAATCGGTCGGTTCCTGCCCCGAGCCACTGATTCGGGGCCGTCTGTCATGCAGCGTTCTGGCGGAAAGGGGTAACTGACACACGGGCTCCGAGGACCCCCCTCCCTTTGCTGCGGAGAACGCCAGCTCAGCGGGTGCACCTGCAGGGAAGGGGGCTTCTCCGTGCCAGGAAGAAAGCTGCCAGCCGAACGCACACAGAGCAGGGAAGCCCAGGCAGCGTCGCCCCACCCCTGCCCCACCCCGCCCCCGCCCTGCTGGAAGAAGAGGCTTCCCAGCCCTCACCTTGCACTCCACCTGCTCCCCCTCTGTTCCATTCTGCAGCGGCATCCACACAGGACACAGACGTCGTCACAATCAGCACAGTGTTCTGATTTGCAGCTGAGTAACTGGGAACTTTCTACCAGACCCACGAAGTCACAGCTACAATGCTTTCGGGGAAATAAATCATAACTTTTATTACACTAACATTTACACAGAATGAGTCAACTCACTGCTAACTGTTAGCCAGATTAGCACAACGCTGGAAACTCAAGAGGGGAGCCGGCTGAGGGCCCACGCGCATCCAAGGGTCCCAGGGTCGGCAGCCCCGCTCTGCTGGGGGGGGGGGGGCCCTCCGTCCTCAACTTGCTTCTCGTGTGGACTGTTAAGGAACTTCGTGGACGTGCCGAAACCCCACAGTCACTCTGTGCCTAGCCACCAGCTTTGGCCTGTTCACAGACAAGTCGTGCTGTGTGGCGGCCACCACGTGGTCGGAGCGCACCTGTCTCCTGCGCGCTGCGGCTGGGACCGCTCCCTCTCCAGAGACTGACGAGGCACAAGCTCGGTGAGAGAAGGCAGCCCCAACGCCTGGCTCCCAGGACCTGTAGCCAAGGATGCCAACACACTCTCCTTCGCGGCTTACTGAAATTGTTGTTTGCCACGCTGGGAGTTCAGATAGGTCACGTGAAAATACATATGCATTCATTTAAAAATAAAAAATCGGGACGCCTGGGTGGCTCAGTCGGGTGAGCGTCCAACTTCAGCTCAGGTCGTGATCTCACACTCCGTGAGTTCGAGCCCCGCGTCGGGCTCTGTGCTGACGGCTCGGAGCCCGGAGCCTGCTTCGGATTCTGTGTGTCCCTCTCTCTCTGCCGCTCCCCTGCTCATTCTCTGTCTCAAAAATAAATAAACATTCAAAAAATTTTAAAAATAAAAACAAATCCATTACATGTTAACATAAGTATCATTTTTTTATTAAACTTATTTTTCAAGAAAAATACTGAAAAGGGTGGCATTGTTTCACATTTTCCAAATTCCTCTAATGTCCCGCTCAGTAGCTGACAGCTGTGTGCTCCTGCATTCAGTCTGCAGTGAGAGAGAGTGTGCAAGCAGGAGAGGCAGAGAAAGAGGGAAAGAGAATCCAAGGCAGTCTCCACGCTTTCAGCACAGAGCCGGACTCGGGGCTCGAACTCACAGACCAGGAGATCATGACCTGAGCCGAAGTCAGACGCTCAACTGACTGAGCCACCCAGGAGCCCCTGTGAGGTGTGTTTTCATAGTATTTTCAGAACATGTGGATTATTCTTCTTTGATATTACACCAAAACTCAACAAGTACAGTTTCCTAAGCTTAGTCATAAAATAAAATCTGGAATCCCATCCATAAGTTTTATCTGTTATGTTAAAACCCACTGGTCCAGCTTGTGCTTCGAATGCATCTTTTACCCACACATAATTCTGGAACAACCCGCGTGGGTCATTCACAAACTATCGAGTCGTTCGGCTAAATATGTCTTCCAGATGTCAACACGTTTTATTTTACAATAGAAGCAAATCATATTCATGAATGTCCCCATCAATCTCCTCATTAGTCTGTAAGTCCCGGGAGATGAGTTTTTCAAACTCCCGGTATTTGTCTGAAAGCCCGGGGCTCTGACAACGAGCAGTGTTCGTGGTTCCCCCTGAATGGCAGTCTTACCTCATTTGGTTTTCAGACCAGGTCCCCCTCGCCACTGTCTGTTGGCCATTTCCTCTAGGGAGACGGTGCCGCTTGAACACGGCCGTGGGCCCGGCTCTGGGCTCGGCACATCCCGGGGACCGCAACCCGGCACGGAGGGCGCGCCTGCGTGCCCCGCGTGCCAGGTCCTCGGTCAGGGCTACTCGAGCTCGGCCGTGGCTGCACGCCACGTGGACTCATCATGGGAGCTGGCACCTTTGTCAGGGTCTCCGGTGGCCGAGAGCGCCCGCCCGCCCGCAGAGCCGGCACCCTCCCGGAGCATCGCGGCGTGGCGCCGGGACCTCCCTGTCGGTGCGGACGTCAACGCCACGAGAGAGCAAATAGCACGACGCTGGGTGATGGTGGCCCTGGGGCCTGGGGGCCTGGGGCCTGTGCATGTGACCTGGTCCGGAAATAGGGTCTTGGCACGTGTGGTCAAGTTCAGACGAGCCCTAGATACAGCGACTGTGTCTCCACAAGGGGAGGGAGTTTCAGACGTATAGACAGAGCGCAACGCGGTGGGAAGACGGAGGCGGGAGAGGTGCAGACGAGGCGCCTGCGAGTCAGGACGCCACAGATCATCAGGAACCAACAGCCGGATGCTGAGAGGCGCCTGGGACACGGTCCCCACCCCCAAGGGCTCCAGAAAGACCAGCCCTGCGACCCCTCCCCCCTGACCCCCGGCCCCCGGAACGGAGACCGAGTGGACTGCTGTGGCTCTCACCACCCGGTCTCGGGTGACATCTGCCTGTGAAGATGCTGGGAGCACGGGGAGCACCCCTGGAGACCCGCGGCCGTGAGACGCTCCTCCCACCCGTCCCCGGAGACTCCGCTTCCCGCACTCAGGCCCGCGGGCTCTGGGGGCTTCATGGTTCTGGTCGTCCGGGGGGGGTGGGGGGGCTCCTGCAGCGGGGGCCGTTTGACCCGAGTGGGTCTAAGTCCTCGTCACCCCAGACAGGGCGAACGTGTCACGCCGACGACCGCTCGCCGGGCTCCGGGGAGGACCTGTGAGAAGGGCCACACCGACCAGTCCTGGACCCACATCTGACTACCTGGCTCAGGGGCGGGGAGGGCCGTGCGAGGGGCTTCAGATTCTCCCCGTGTGTCCCGCACCGAAGGGTGAATTTCCCGCTTCCGCTGAACCAAAACGGAACGGGGCTTGGTGCCCCCGAGTACGCACTCGTGAGGTCACGGGGGAATCATTCGTTCATTCCCTGACCCACCCGCGAGCACTCCCCTGCTCACTGGGGGACGGCGGTGGCTAAGAGCTCATCGCGTGCCGGAGGAAGACAGACAGCCGGAAGGTTCCCGCATGCCTGGGGCCAGCAGGCTCCCACTCAGGCTCCTCCCGATGTCACTGCTGTGCTCCACTCCCACCACACGCAGCTTCTCTGCACGGGGCCCCGGGCCCGCCCTCCCCCGGGGCCCTGTTAACACAGGTTCCCCACACCCCAGCCCCACACCTGGCTGTCGGGGACCCCAGCACAGGGGTGTTGAGGGAGGGGCGGAGGGGCAGAGGGGCAGACAGAGGGGTGAGCCAAACGAAGGGCACTAAGGATTGACAAGTTTTGTGTATTTCTATTTAGGATTTTAAAGGCAACTTGTGTGGAGTCCCCGCCCAAACACACGTTTTTCTTGTAACCTTGAGTGGTTTGTTTTATTTTCTCTCGTTCTCTGTCACTCTGTCTCTGTCCCTCTGTCTGTCACACGCACACACACGTGCACGCACACCACAGCCGCACGGGGCTCAGCCACAGGGCTCGGTCTTAATGCTGCAGCAGATTGAGTTTCAAGACTCCGAATCACCCTCAGAGCCACGTGAGGGAAACACGGGCTTACAAGGCAGTGGCCTCACAGGAAGGCCGCCTCACGAGCACGCGTGACTGGAGGGTCACACTGGAGGGTCGCACTGGAGGGGCTCCAAGCGTGGAGAGGAGTGTGCATCGATCACGCCCCTCTGTGGGACACAGCAATGCCCCCGCTGCCACGGGAAGTCAACCCCAAATACCAGCAAGCACCCAGGCACTGCTGGGGCACGGGGGCAAGGAGCTCACACGCCTTCCGGCACCTTCCGTGGTGCTTCCCTGACTCTACCGCCAGCTCGGGGCCTGGGCCCTGGCCCTGGGACCCTTCAGCCACCGGCCCAGCATTCGGCAAGCTCACCCAGAGGAGCGGATCCCAGAGAGCCTTCCGGAAGGTTTCGGGAGGCGGCTTATTCTCGGGAGGCTGTCAGTGTCGGTGAGGAAGGCGATACGAAGGACGACATCATGGAGAGAAGACCCTTGTGGGGCCGCAATCGTGAGCTCATGGGGGCTGCGCAGGGAGGGGGGTGGAGGGCGAGGCCCCCTCCCCTCCCCCCACAGCAGGGTCACAGGGCTCAGCCACAAGCACACACCCGCCTCTCCACACAAAGGGTTCCCTTTGAGCTCTGCAGACCTGGCCCCGGAGCTAAGGTCACAGTCTCTGGTCCAGGCACGTCCGGGGCCAGGACCAAGACAAGAAAGGGCCCCTCGCCACGTTTAACGCCAAGAAGGCCCGGCGGGGTGGTCACTACCCACAGGATCAGGACCCATGCGCCCAACAGCGATGCACAGAGAAAGTAATGAAAATACAGATGCACCGTTTTCACGAAGGTTCTCAGCCAAGGGGCGCCCGGGGGGCTCGGTCAGTTAAGTGTCCCACTCTTGATTTCAGCTCAGGTCATGATCTCCAGGTTGTGGGATCGAGCCCTGTACCAGGCTGACAGTGTGGACCTGCTCGGGATTCTCTCTCTCCCTTTCTCTGCCCCTCCCCACTCGTGTGTTGTCTCCCTCTCTCCCTCTCACTCACTCAGAATAAAGAAAAAAAAACTTAAAAAAAAAAAAAAAAAAAAGGTTTCCAGCCAAACGATAAGGGTGTCAGGACCGGAGCTTTATTTACCAAGGAACACAGACAGATTGGTAAAGCCAAGATACAAACCGAGGTGCTGGGCTGAAAGTCAAAACGTGGCACCCACAGTGAGACCGGGGTCTGTCCAGGGGACTTCGCAGAAATGCTCTCGGCATCTGTTTGCTCCACGGAGGAAAACAGGGCCGAGCAGAGAACACCCTGCTTCCTGGCTATGTTCCTTCAAAAACGATTCCTTGATCCCGCGACTAAAATGCTGTCGCTCTCCGGCGGGGCCCCAAGCAGGCGGACAGCAGAAGCCAGGAAGCACTGTGCGCAGGGCCGAGCCAGGTCCCGAACCCCACGGGAGCACTTCCCGCTGCTCGGAAGGGAAGTTTTGCCCCCCACCCCATCACCCCAAATAGAACACCTTCCTCCAGGATTGCACAATCCCTCCAGGGCGGGTCTGGGGAGAAGTGACACTGGAGAGACTTCTCGAGCGGCCACGGACGCGAAGCTGAGCCTGAGCCACGCAGGGATGATGGGGATGCGGGATGAGCTCCAGCACGCTCGGCTCGTCCACCCGCGTCACACCCACCCCTGCCTCTCGCCCGCAGGAGGAAGACCACGGCGGTCGCCCCCCACCCACTGCCAGCAGGAAGCAGCGTGTCTGCACAGATTCATCCCCACAAACCACGGGGATTAAGCTGATGGGAAAAACTCATCCTCTGGCCCCAAAAATGAGGGCTCACGTTTCAGCAACAGCTCAGAAAAGAGCACAGAGGCCGACAGTACGCAGGGGCGTCCCTCTGCGGGAACCCGGACAGGGGACCTGTCGGTGCCCGTTCATTCCCACCAGCGTCCTCGTGCTCCCTCCCCCTCCCGTGACGCCCGCCCCCGCCCAGGGTTTTCCGCCGGCTCCCCGAATCCTCGAGGTGCCCGCTCGCAGGCCTGGGGCGGCCCTGACGCGGGACCTCAGTGCAGGGGGGAGGACGGTCGGGGAGAGGCCGTGAGTCTCGGCTGGCGCATGGCATCTCCACAGGACCAGGGGGGGAAAGGCCTGCGTCCGGAGCCCCCACGCCCAGCGAACACGTCCCGCAGACACGAGCGCGGACCCTGAGACGGTCGTCGGGACGCGGAGCTCGAAGTGACCCCGAGGGAGGCACAGACGTTCCGGGCCCACGTCCGGAGTAGCAGATGCAGCACCTCCTGGCTGTGGACCGTGCCGGCCACCGGCGGGGCTGACGTGTGGAAGCAAATCCGCCGGCGGGAGGAGAGGGGGGATGGCTGGATCCCCCGGGGCTGCCCCACGTGCTCGCGGTGTCACGCAGACGGGCGCGTCGTGTGATTCCCAGGGGAGCCACAAAAGGCACTAAACGGTCGACTCGAAACAGGTGACAGACGAGAATAAAAGGGGACCGTAAAGTCCTTGACTGACAGCAGGCTGGCCGCGAAAGTGGCACCCGGCTCAGGGACCAGGTGAGCCGAACAGGAGCACACAGCGAGACGGCGGGGCCGGCCGGGTCAGAGGGCGCCGCGTGCCGTGAGAGCGAGCCCTCCAGCGAGGAGGGGACCAGACACCATGGGACAAGCGTGTGAGTGGATCGTAGGAACGTAAGTCTCGTGACGTACAGCAGGGGACGTGGAAACGCATCCAGGCGGCGCGCGGCTGGCCAGGCTGAGCCCCAGGGCCAAGAGCACCCAGACCACGTCCCGGGGGGAGAGGACCCCCGAGGGGGGCTGCCCTCAACACGCCCGCTCAGCTGGGGGCGGGGCCCCCACACCTGTTCCAGCCCCAGGACCCCTACTCAGGGGAGCTCCTCCGGCCCCCAGCACATGCCAGAGTCCAGAGTGGCCGGAATCGGGACTGGGGGCACAGAGCCCGCCCACCGCCTCCCCTTCCCCTGGCCCCCCCCAGGAGGTCTTGCAAGGCCCCTCGAGGAGCGCCCGCCCCACCATGTCTCGGGCTCCGTGCACAGCGACGCTAACACAGGTGCCTCCCCCCGGACTCCCCCGTCGGGAGGTCCCTCCCCGCACCTCGGCCCACTGGCCTGAGGCGGAAGAGGGCAGCTCACAGAATCCACGCACGGTCCCACCCCCCCGCCGCCACCACGGCTGACTCTAGCTCTCTACCTTCTTCACTGCGGTGACAGAAAGGGGATCTCGGCCAGCCGTGGAGGGACCCCCTCAGGGCCTGGTTCTCAGGACCCTCACTCCAGGGCGTGTCTGGGGGCCCCGAGTCTCCAGTGGGAGGTGAACTGCCCACCCGCCACCCCGGGACAGGTAGAGGTTAGGACCTAGTTCTTGCCGCCTGGGGACACAGTCACAAAATACCCGATTGTCCTTCAGTCCCAGGCGGGTTCGGCAGGACTGGCCTCCATCACCACAGGCAGGCAGCACGTGGCCACCAGAGGGCCAGAAAGGTCCAGAAGGCGAGGAGGGGCTGCCAGGGTCTCGGGGCAGGGTGGGAGGGGCTAAGTTCAGGCGGGAAGAACCCCCTGTGTGCAAAAGCACACGGGAGTGAGGCAGGAGGTCTTCGTGGCGGCCAAGAGCAAAGGCGGAACAGGACACGGGGGCCCTTGGAGGGTTTGGAAGTGTCGAGAAGGGGGGCCTCCCAATGGAGGACACGAAGCCACGGCCCCGGGTACACGGTGGCCCCCCGAACCATCCAGGCTGCTGTCACACAGGGATGCTCCCCGGGAGCAGAAGGAGCCTGCACAGTCACCACCCTCTGACCCCGCAGCTCCACGGAGCCTAAGCTGGACCGTCGAGGCGGGGGACACACATCCCCACCCAACGGAACCGGCACCTGCACGTGGACTGAGAACCGTGTGAGTCTCCAGACAAGCCCCAAAGTGAAATAATCCAGAGCAGAAGCCGGCGTGTCCCCAGAACTCGGGCAGGGCCGCAGCTGGCCTCGCCTCCCTCCCCCTTCCCTGGCTTTCTCTGGGGTGGCCGTGCTTCTGACAAGTTCCCAAAACCTCTCCCGGACTGCAAAAGTGCCCCGAGTGTTACGATCGAATCACTGCCTGCAGAGGGTGGCCACCACGTCTAACTCTGACGTTGCTAATCTTATTGCTGGGGTGACTCCTGTGGCCCCGTCGGGACATCTAACCTCGCCGGCCCCCCACACGCAGATCCGGCACGGTCCCCACCGCCTGCAGACAGCGTGCAAAGGTACTGCGGCCCGTCCCTCCACTGGCCGGCGCTGGGTTCCCCTCATCCATGCCTGCAGGGCACGGGCCACTGCGCCCGCCGCTGGCCTCTGAGCTTCCAGACGCGGCCGAGCGCGCACAACTTCCCTAAAAGGAGGTTTCTACGGTCCGTGTGCTTGAGATGAGGAAATGAGGCAACTTTCACGACTGGCCACTGCAGAGCCAAGCGTTACCCCGGGGCCGCGTCTCCTTAGGGGCCTGGTCTCTGTTAGCGCCTGGGCTGGCCCCCCTGCCTGCTCACACAGGTGGACGTCCAGCGGGCGGCGGATATTCGGGCCACGAGCCACGTGTGCCGAGTGTTCCTGGACCAGGGACCGCCCCGTCGTACCCGTGCCAGTTGCTGGAGTCCTTGCTCACGCGGGCAGCCAGGAGGCCACGGACGCTCCGTGTGACCCACCAACGGGGAGGGACGTTCCTGTCCGTGGGCTAACTGCCCTCAGGGGGTCCCCGTGATGGTGGGCGTCCCCGCCAGGCCGAAAACAGGCTCTCTCCGCTGGAGTCCCTAAATCACGAGGATGTCAGAAATCCCCAAAGAGAAAGGTCAAACCAGGAGCACACAATTATCACAAAACGGGAGAAGGAATTCACTGTGTGTGAATAGTCCCAGAACCTGACGTCAGCCATTCAAGGCGCTTTTCCGAACTGGGTCCGCCAGCTTTCCTCTCTGCTGCTTTATTTCCCGGGGCCGACTGGGGGACAGGACGGTCCCCAGAGCAGATCATCTACATATACGTTAAGCTGTTAAAAGACTCCTGATCCTTTTTTTATATGACTTGGTGCATTTGGAGAGTGACCTGCTGAGAGGTAATTGGGTTAGACGTTAACTTTTTAAATTATAAATAACTGCTCAGAAACGAAATTTAAAATCTCCCCGCGTCTAATAAATTAGTACCGTAACAGTGATACCGGCCTCTGAGGAGTCGGGCGCATTCAGCGAGCACAGGGGGCAGCCCGGCGGTGTCCCGGGTCAGCAGTCACGCCTGGAACAGGGACCCAGACTGTCCCTCGGAGCAGACACTTGGGCGAAACCGCGCACAAATGCACCGATGGTCAGGCTCACCAGCCCAAGAGGGCCCGTCCTCGTTCCGGGGGCTCCTGGCCAATCACCCCCAGGCCAGGAGGCCACCTAAGAGGTGCCCCGCGTGGGAGGCTGTGCCCACTGCACACCCTCTCGTGGCCACAGAGCCGGGAGGCTGGGCAGGGGGCTGCTCCCCCGGGGCCCCACACACCCGCCTGCGAGCCTGCGGGCCAGCGAAGCTGCAGGTCCGGCCAGATGGCCTCCGGGCGGGGTGTCCCGGCTGAGGGACACTCAGGGGAGGGGGCTCCTGCGGGTCGGTGGCCTTCAGGCGTCCTGTCCACCAGACAGAGCCAGGACTCCACAGGACTGGTCTCCCAAAGGTCCCTTCCCTTTCCCGCCGCGGGTTTGGGCGGCAACATCACACCTCGCGGCGGTCGGGGCCTCCCGGCCACAGCTGGGTCAGGTGTCAGCTCCAAGGGCGGCCCCGCTGGGACTGGCGGCCAGGGCTGCGCACCACTGCCCTCTGCTGGGCAGGCCGGGCAGGGCTAGCGGTGCCCATGCTGAGCGTGCCCCCGCCCGGGTCGCCGCCCCTGCACCTGCCTTTCCGGGAAAGCGCTGTCCGCATTCCTCCCTGCTTCTAGTCCAGATCCCAGTGCCGGACGGACGTGTTCGCCACGGCTTGGCTGGGGGAGGTGGGCGCCTCTGGGGACCCTCAAATGGGCGAGGCCCGGGAAGCGTGTGCACCCAGCCCCCCGCGTGACCTCCATCAGCGCCCTTCGTGACCCCAAGGAAATTCCTTCCTCCATTCAACCCAGGGGCCCTTGCTGGCTTTCCCATCCTTTCTCCATCCTCTCTAGAAATCTTAACCACAAACGTTTTCTTTCTAAATTTTATTTTTTTTTAATTTTTTGTAAGTTTATTTATTTAAAAAAAATTTTTATTTAACGTTTATTTATTTTTGAGACAGAGAGAGACAGAGCATGAACAGGGGGAGGATGAGAGAGAGAGGGAGACACAGAATCTGAAACAGGCTCCAGGGTCTGAGCCATCAGCACAGAGCCCGATGCGGGGCTCGAACTCACGAACCGTGAGATCATGACCTGAACCGAAGTCGGACGCTTAACCGACTGAGCCACCCAGGCGCCCCAAGTT